>NW_028235698.1:0-25000 GCF_977035675.1 Penaeus japonicus | reverse complement strand
TCTGTGAAAATGTATGTCTCCCTCTCCTTCAACCTTTCCCTCCTTTGTTCTAATTCCTTCTCTCGCACTTTATCTTTCTCCCAACCTTCCTTTCTTGAAGTTCTGTCTAAAGCATTAACATCATCCTCAGTGCAACTACATTTACGTTAAAAGCATTAATATCACCACTGAAGTTAATTCTCAGAATTATTATCACCCTAAGTGCAATGCATCATAAGTCATAAGAATTAATATCCTCCTCACTTTCGCATCCTCGCCCTCCGACCTGTTCGTCGCGTTCCCAACGTCCGCTGTGTGTTGCTCCTGTAAAGTAAAGGACTGTCACGCCTTCTTAACGGGACGGAAGTGTATACTCAACCATGTAGAAATACATATGTGTGAATACAATACTTCTTCATTGTTTCTCTCCTTATTTTAGTCTCTTTCTCTCTCCTCTCTTTTCTTTCTTCTTACTCTTACCTTTAGCTCTCTGATCTCCCTTTCTCTGAGACATAGGATATCCTTCAGTTGGCTGTTTTCCGTCTGCAAATTAGTCACCTCAGTCTCCGTCCTACTCCTCTCCCGTCCTTGCTCCTCCTGCATATCCTGTAGAATACAACACTGTAGGGATATCTCTGTCCTAAAGGGATTAGGGAGAAGAACCTAGCATCACAGGCAAAGCAAATGGAATTGCACAACCAACCAGTCATCTCGCTTCGACAAATAAAATCGGGTTTAAAAAGGGGCTGATGTATTTCGGAAGCTCTTGCTCTTACCTTTAGCTCTCTGATCTCCCTTTCTCTGAGACATAGGATATCCTTCAGTTCGCTGTTTTCCGTCTGCAGATTAGTCACCTCAGTCTCCATCCTACTCCTCTCATGTCCTTGCTCCTCCTGTAAGAGAAGACAACACTGTAGGGATGTCTCTGTCCTAAAGGCTTGAGGAGAAGAGCAAGGCATCACAGGCAAAGCAAGTGGAATCGCACGACCAACCAGTAATATCATTTTGACAAATAAAATCTCTTTTAAAAAGGAGCTAATGCATTTTGGAAGCAAAGAAAATTGCTCATCATGTTGCATTTACATTTGCACAAATCCTGCAACCTTTTCTCTCTTCGTTTGGAATAGTTGAGGTTCACACCTACAAGGACTTATTCAGGAAGCTCCAGGTTCTCCAGACAAAAAGCTACTAATAACACAACGCTATCTCACACTAACTCTCCTCTTTCTTAAACATTATTCTATATCTGTCCCTTTCCTCTCCTCCTTTCTCTCTGTCATTTCGTCCCTCTTCTTCGCTCTCTCCTGTGCATACCTTGAGTAATACAATCTCCTCTTCCTTCTTCCTCAGGTCTTCCTTCAGGTCTCTGGTCTCCTTCTGTAGATTCACTGTCTCGCTATTTTTCACACTGATCTCTCGCTCTCTCTGCTCGTGCTGCTTCTGGATGAGTAAGGAAAAAGTATCATAAGTGCTCAAAAAGACAAACGAAATGAACTTTCTCTCTAACATTACCTCTCTCTCTCTCTCTGTCTACTTGTTCATTATCTAACTAATTTCTTGCTCTTCCAGCTCATGCTGCTTCTGTATAAGGTAGGAATAGGTATCATAAGTGCTCAAAAAGACAAATGAAATGAACTTTCTCTTTCTCTCTCTATCTCTCTCTATCTATCTATTTACTTGTTCATCATCTAACTAATCTCTCTGTCTTTCTGCTCATGTTGTTTCTAGAGAAGGAAGTGACAAGCATATCATTATTGCCTTTAACTTGATAATAAGTCATTTCCTTCCTGACATTGTTGATGGATGGAGGGAAAGCTGAGAACCACGAGATAAGGAGATTGGAGTCGTAAAAGAATCAAGCGGATCAAATATTATAAAAGATTAGCCGTCACCAAAACCCTTACATTTTGATTTGCATTTCATCCTAAATACTTCCCTAGTTCACCCCATCTCTCCTCATCTATAAATGTCTGCCTGTTTGACTATCCTGCTTTCTGCACATCTCCAGTCCACACCAAAAGAAGGAAAATTCATTTTAGAAAGGTTTTCGTTTGATTATAAATAGTAGCTATATTTTCTGTCATTCCACTGATCATTCTCCATCTTTTCATTATCCTTTTGATTTCTGTTTTTTGATCCCTTGACTCTATAAAAACTCACCTTCAGCACTTGGATTTCTCTTTGCAATCTGATCCTTTCCTTCTCGGTTGCAACCCAACCTTCCGCCATGTGAGTCTGAAAGTAATCAATATTCAACAGATAAATGCATTAACATGTTATATCTCATTATATATATATATATATATATATATATATATATATATATATATATATATATATATATATAATAAAAATTTAGAATCCTTTTATGATTTAGTTACAGTGCCACTATGCAACCATGGCACTGCCCATGATGCACAACTTTGAAAACCAATGGTGACAGAGGAAGGACCAGAGTCTGACCAATACAATCTATTACCATGGACACGCTTTGGAAAAGTTCCATGCCACGGCTCTCTGTGGAGGAAGATCTCGGCATCAAGTCCTGCGGAGTCCTTCCACTCTTATTCTTCTTGTAAGTGGAAGCCCCAAATTTCGTCAACATGAATATAGCGAGGAGATGCCCTCGTGAAGCTGCTTTGTGAAGGGGCGTGTTGCCTTCACCATCTGCAGTGTCCACGTCGGCCCCGCCCTCCCGAAGGACTTCCAGCACTGCCGTGTGTCTATAACGGGCTGCCAAGTGCATTGCTGTCTGTCCTGAAGGTAAACTTGACTGTAGAACTTGTCAATGTTTAAATGTTGCTCTACAATGAAACACTTGTTTCATTTTCTTATTTTCATTTTTATTCAAATTTGTTCAGAAATAAGTGAGATGTGAATGTAATGATATATATTTAAGCATATATTATATAAATCAAGATATATGATGATGAAATATGACAATATTGATGACGACAATATATATATATATATATATATATATACATATATGTATATATATATATATATATATATATATATATATATGTATGTATATATATATATATGTACATATATACATATATATATATATATATATGTATATATATATATATATATATATACACAGATATATATATATACACATCTATATACATATATATATATATATGTATATATATATACATATACATATATATGTATATGTATATATATACATATATATATATATATGTATATATATATATATATATATATATATATATATATATATATGTATATATATATATATATATATATATATATATATATATATATATGTATATATATATATATATATATATATATATATATATATATATATATATATATATATATATATATATATATATATGGAGATTTGAGTCATATTCATATATATAACAATATATTGATAGAGGTAAATTAAAAAACAAAAACAAAAGAGAATGATAATTGTTACAGTATAATAAAGTTTGTTATAAAACAATATAACATCTCTAAAAATAATTTAAATTAACCAATGATATTCTATAAATGAAAGTAAAAATAACAATTGTGTTAATATAATAAACAATGGTATAAGTAATGAGTTAGGACAACTCATTACTGGGAACATAATGATAATGAATGATGAGCATGAAGATGAAAAGGAAAGAGAAAACTGAAAGGGATAATGAGGAGATCAATAAATATGATGAAGTGTGGGAGAAGGAGAATTGGACAGATAATGAAGTGACAAAGAGTATAAGAATTATATAGAGAATGTAAAGTGACAAAGAATAGTAGAAGGAAAATTGTACAGAAAATATAGAGTGACAAAGAGTAGGAGAAGGATAATTATACAGAAAATATAGAGTAACAAAGAGTAGGAGAAGGATAATTATACAGAAAGTATTGTGACAAAGAGTAGAAGGAGAATTATACAGAAAGTATAAAGTGACAAAGAGTAGAAGGAGAATTATACAGAAAGTATAGAGTGACAAAGAGTAGGAGAAGGAGAATTATACAGAAAGTATGGAGTGACAAAGAATAGGAGAAGGAGTATTATACAGAAAGTATAGAGTGACAAAGAGGAGGAGAAGGAAAATTATACAGAAAATATAGTGACAAAGAGTAGGAGAAAGAGAATTATACAGAAAGTATAGAGTGACAAAGAGTAGAAGGAGAATTATACAGAAAGTATAGAGTGACAAAGAGTTGCAGAAGGAGAGTTATGACTGGAATGGCTCTGAGACTTGCGAGGATAAAAATGAAAATGAAAACTGTCGTGATGATGTTAATGAGAATCAAAATGAGAAGGGAACTGAGGTTGGGAATGAAAATGTCAATGCTAATTTGAATGGCAACAATTGTTATAATCGTAATTATTATCATATTAATGATAATGATGCTAAAATATTTTTATAATATGAAAATATTTTTGATAAATACAAACTAAAAGAAAAGCTTATGAATAAGCACGAAATGACTAGAGAATGAAATGAAAGGGATGGAAAATGATGAAGAAAATGAGAGTGGAAATGAAAATGGGAAAGTATTCATGAATGAGAATCATCATGATTCTAAGAATGATTATGGTCTTTATAATTTTAATGCATATTCTGATGGCAATGATATGAAGGAAAATAATAACCATAATGAAAATAAGGATCTCATTATACTTCTATCATTGTTGTTGGAGTTACTATTATCATTAACATAATATTTATAATGAAAGAAATTATGATATCAGTCATAAGAATTATTTAAAAAAAAATAATGGTCATTCTAACTAGTTTGATATTAATATTGATAATAATAATAATGATTGTTATCGTTATCTTTAATGTTTTTATATAATCATAATCAATGTTATTCTTATTCTTATCATTATCATCATTATTATGGTTATTTTTATTAGTATTATCATTATCATTATAATAATCAAACTAAATAGGTAATATCTTTTTTCGTATGAACTTATATTATTGATATTTCATTTGGATATGTTACCTTTGTACTTAGCAAACCTAACTTAAGTTGCGAGAAAAGGTATTTTGTAAAACGAATGCTAAGTAGTGCATTCCTCTTAACAGCACCTGCATAGCCATGTTTGTTGCAAGCAAGCTGTGAGCAGACTTGGGTGTTTGCAAGAAGGAAGAACAAGGAAGCCATCGTGTTATCCTCATTGTCATTACCATCATGATTTACCGACACTGGTACTATGAGTGATAAAGACCTCACAACTACAACAAAAGCATGTAGGAGAACAAGAACAACAGGATCATCAGCAAAATTATCAATGATGACAAGAGGAAGGATAACCTATGATAATAATTGAAATAGAAATAGGAGTAATACGAATAATTAAAATAATAATATTTTTAACTATAACAATAATAATAATAATAATAATAATAATAATAATAGGAATGATATGTATAAAATCATATAGAAAAAAATTGAAATAAAAATGAAAATTATATCAATAATGAAAAGAGTAAAAGAGGAAGAAAAAAGATGAATGATGAAAAGTGACTATTACAAAAGAAAATTCTTGAAATAATAATATAAATGTAATTGTAATAAATGATAATAAAAATGAATATTTTTATGATAGTATTAAGCATAACATTGAAATTCATATGATAAATGATAATGAATAAGTAACATTTACAAATAACTCAGATAAACAACTAAAACATAAGGAATGGATAAATAGAAAAGAATAATGAATGATGAAGAAATAAGAAAAGCTGATGATAGAGGTATCCTTATTAGATCTGAATAATAATTGTTATAAATTTCCATGAAGACAAAAAAGAGAAAAGAAACAAAAGCAAAATTCTTCTGGTGCCTTTATGAAGTCACTCGCTTCCCAATCGTTACCATCCTTAGTCTTGGCGTTCACTTCTCCGCCCTTCTCAAGGAGCGTCTCCGCAACAGTATAATGGCCGTTCTCGGAAGCCCAGTGTAAGGGTGTCTCACCTGAGGGAGGAAGATGCTTCTGTTAGACGTGTGTTTGTGAGTAAAGGAAAGTGTCATTCTCACTCACATTCTCCTTCTCATTGTCATTCTCACGCTTATTCACCTTCTCATTTTCATTCTTACTCACATCCACCTTCTCATTGTTATTCTCACTCACATTCACCTTTTCATTGTCATTTTCACTCACATTCACCTTCTCACTGTAGAAGGGAAGTGAGGATGACAATGCGAAGGTGAATGTGAGTGAGAATGACAATTATTATCATCATTATTGTTGTTGCTTTTGTTGCCATTACTTTCTCCATTATCATCATTGTCTTTGTCATCACTGACAAAGACCTCGCAACAACACCACCAACAAAAGCATGTAGGAGAACAAGAACAGGATCACTATCAAAATAACAATAATAAGAAGGATGATAACAATTGATAATTTAATAGAAATAGGAGTAATAATAATAGTAATCCTATTGAAATAATAATGATAATATGAATAGCACCATTGATGATGATTATGATCAATGATGAGGATGATCATATTTCTTTTAGATAATCATGAAATAATAATGATATTATCAATAATAATTGAAATCATCATACTTATTATTATCAGAATTGTTATAACTAATTATTATAACATTTATATTATAAAGAAGCAGAAAAATTTATTTATTTCTATTTTATAGAATAATCTATGAAAATATTTTATTGAAAAATTCATAGAATAAAGAAATAAATATCAATAAAATTAATGATAAAAGATGATAAAGATTCCCTAATCAAATTATAACAATAATTTGTTATAAAATTCCATAATAACAAAGATTAGAAAAAAAAAACAATTCTTCTGGCGCCTTTAAGAAGTCACTCGCTTTCCAATCGCCTTACCAATCAAAGTCTTGGCGTTCACTTCTCCGCCCTTCTCGAGGAGCGTCTCTGCAACAGCACCATGGCCGTTCAAGGAAGCAAGGTGTAAGGGAGTCAGACCTGAGGGAGGAAGATGCTTGTGTTAGACGTCTGTTTGTGAGTAATGAGCGTGAGAAGAGAAGTGAGGATGACAATGCGAAGGTGATTGGGAGTGAGAATTACAGGAAGAAGGTGAATGTGAGTGAGAATGACAATGAGAAGCTGAATGAGAGTGAGAATGACAATAAGGTGAATATGAGTGAGAATAAAAATGAAAAAGTGAAAGTGAGTGTAAATAAGAGTTAAAAGGTGAATATGAGTGAGAATGACAGTGAGGTGAATGTGAGTGAGAATGACAGTGAGAAGGTGAATATGTGTGTGAGAGTGACAGTGAGAAGGTGAATGAGTGAGAATGACAATGAGGGGAATGTGAGTGAGAATGACAGTGAGAAAGTGAATGTGAATGAGAATGACAATGAGAAGGTGAATGTGAGTGAGAATGACAGTGAACTGAATGTGAGTGAGAATGAAAATAAGGTGAAAGTGAGTGAGAATGAATATGAGAAAGTGAATATGAGTGAGAATGACAGTCAGAAGTTGAATGTGAGTGAAAATGATAATGATAGTAGAATGTGAGTGAGAATAACAATGAGAAGGTGGATGTGAGTGAGAATGAAAATGAGAAGGTGAATGTGAGTGAGAATGACAATGAGAAGGTGAATGTGAGTGAGAATGACAGTGAGAAGGTGAATGTGAATAAGAATGACAGTGAGAAAGTGAATGTTAATAAGAATGACAGTGAGAAGGTGAATGTGAGTGAGCATGACAATGAGGTGAATGTGAGTGAGAATGACAATGAGAAGATGAATATGACTGAGAATGAAAATAAGGTAATTATGAGTGAGAATGACAATGAGAAGGTGAATGTGAGTGAGAATGAAAATGAGAAGGTGAATGTCAGTGTGAATGACAATGAGAAGATGAATGTGAGTGAGAATGAAAATGAGAAGGTGAATGTCAGTGTGAATGACAATGAGAAGATGAATGTGAGTGAGAATGAAAATGAGAAAGTGAATGTGAGTGAAAATAAAAATCAGAAGGCAGATGTGAGTGAGAATGACAATGAAAAGATGAATGTGAGTGAGAATGACAATTAGAAGGTGAATGTGAGTGAGAATGACAATGAGGTGAATGTGAGTGAGAATGACAATGAGAAGGTTAATATGAATGAGAATGAAAGTGAGAAGGTGAATGTGAGTGAGAATGACAATGAGAAGGTGAATGCGAGTGAGAATGACATGAGAAGGTGAGTGTGAGTGAAAATGACAATGCGAAGGTGAATGTGAGTGAGAATGATAACGTGAAGGTGAATGTGAGTGAGAATGACAATGTGAAGGTGAAAGTGAGTGAGAATGATAATGATAAGGTGAATGTGAGTGAGAATGACAGTGAGAAGGTGAATGTGAGTAGGAATGACAATGAGAAGGTGAATGTGGATGATAATGATAATGAAAAGGTGAATGTGAGTGAGAATGACAATGAGAAGGTGAATGTAAGTGAGAATGACAGTGAGAAGATGAATGTGAGTGAGATTGACAATGAGAAGGTGAATGTGAGTGAGAATGACATGATAAGGTGAAGGTGAATGAATGAATGAAAGTGAATGAGAATGTGAAAGTGAATGTGAATGACAATGACAGTGAGGTGAATGTGAGTGAGAATGAAATGAAAATGAGTGTGAATGAATAAGTAGGAGAGTGAGAATGACAATGAGAAAGTGAATGTGAGTGAGAATGACAATGAGAAGGTAAATGTGAGTGAGAATGAGAAGGTGAATGTGAGTGAGAATGATAATGAGAAGGTGAATGTGAGTGAGAATGACAATGAGAATGTGAATGTGAGTGAGAATGACAATTAAAAGGTGAATGTGAGTGAGAATAACAATGAAAAGATGAATGTGAGTGAGAATGAAAATGAAAAGGTGAATGTGAGTGAGAATGAAAATAAGGTGAATGAGAGTGAGAATGACAATGAGAAAGTGAATGTGAGTGAGAATGACAATGAGAAGGTGAATGTGAGTGAGAATGACAATGAGAAAGTGAATGTGAGTGAGAATGACAATGAGAAGGTGAATGTGAGTGAGAATGACAATGAGAAGGTGAATGTGAGTGAGAATGACAATGAGAAGGTGAATGTGAGTGAGAATGACAATGAGAAGGTGAATGTGAGTGAGAATGACAATGAGAAGGTGAATGTGAGTGAGAATGACAATGAGAAGGTGAATGTGAGTGAGAATGACAATGAGAAGGTGAATGTGAGTGAATGACAATGAAAGTGAAAGTGAGTATGAATGGCAATTGAAAGGTGAATGTGAGTGAGAATGACAATGAGGTGAATGTGAGTGAGAATGACAATGAGAAGGTGAATGTGAGTGAGAATGACAATGAGAAGGTGAATGTGAGTGAGAATGAGATGAGGTGAATGGTGAGAATGACAATGAAAGTGAATGTGAGTGAGAATGAGAAGGTGAATGTGAGTGAGAATGACAATGAAAGTGAATGAGTGAGAATGACAATGAGAAGGTGAATGAGTGAGAATGACAAATGAGAAGTGTGAATGAGTAAATGAAATGAGAATGGAGTGAGTGAGAAATGACAATGGAAGGTGAATGAGTGAGAATGACAATGAGAAGGTGAATGAGTGAGAATGACAATGAAGTGAATGTGAGTAGGAATGACAATGAGAAGGTGAATGTGGAGGAATGATAATGAAAAGTGAATGTGAGTGAGAATGACAATGAGAAGGTGAATGTGAGTGAGAATGACAATGAGAAGTGATGAGTGATGAGAATGACAATGAGAAGGTGAATGTGAGTGAGAATGATAGAGAAGTGAATGAGTGAGAATGACAATGAGAAGGTGAATGTGAGTGAGAATGACAATGAGAAGGTGAATGTGAGTGAGAATGAATGAGAAGGTGAATGTGAGAAAGACAATGAGAAGGTGAATGTGAGAATGACATTGAGAAGGTGAATGAGTGAGAATGACAATGAGAAGGTGAATGAGTGAGAGTGACAATGCGAAGGAGCATGTGAGTGTGAATGACAATGAAAGGTGAAGGTGAGAATGACAATGGTGAATGAGAATGACAATGAGAAGGTGAGTGAGTGAGAATGACAATGAGAAGGTGAATGTGAGTGAGAATGGCATGAGAAGGTGAATGTGAGTCAGAGTGAGAATGACAATGAGAGGTGAATGTGAGTGAAAGAATGAATGATGAAGGTGAATGAGTGAGAATGACAATGAGAAGGTGAATGAGAATGACAATGAGAAGGTGAATGTGAGTGAGAATGACAATAAGAAGGTGAATGAGTGAGAATGACAATGAGAAGGTGAATGTGAGTGAGAATGACAATGAGAAGGTGAATGTGAGTGAGAATGACAATGAGAAGGTGAATGTGAGTGAGAATGACATGAGAAGGTGAATGTGAGAATGACAATGAGAAGGTGAATGTGAGTGAGAGTGAGAATGACAATGAGAAGGTGAATGTGAGTGAGAATGACATGAGAAGGTGAGTGCGAGTAAGAATGACAATGAGAAGGTGAATGTCTGTGAGAATGATAATGAGAAGGTGAATGTTAATGAGAATGACAATGAGAAGGTGAATGTGAGTGAGAATGACAATGAGAAGGTGAATGTGAGTGAGAATGACAATGAGAAGGTGAATGTGAGTGAGAATGACAATGAGAAGGTGAATGTGAGTGAGAATGACAATGAGAAGGTGAATATGAGTGAGAATGACAATGAGAAGGTGAATGTGAGTGAGAATGACAATGAGAAGGTGAATATGAGTGAGAATGACAATGAGAAGGTAAATTTGAGTGATAATGACAGTGAGAAGGTGAATGTGAATGAGAATTACAATGAGAAGGTGAATATGAGTGAGAATGACAATGAGAAGGTGAATGTGAGTGAGAATGACAATGAGAAGGTGAATGTGAGTGAAAATGAAAAGGTGAATGTGAGTGAGAATGATAACGAGGAGTGAATGCGAGTGAGAATGATAACGAGAAGGTGAATGTGAGTGAGAATGACAATGAGAAGGTGATTGTGAGTGAGAATGACAATGAGAAGGTGAATGTGAGTGAGAATGAAAAGAAGGTAAATGTGAGTGAAAATGAAAAAGTGAATGTGAGTTAGAATGATAATGAGAAGGTGAATGAGAGTGAGAATGAAATTGAGGTGAATGTGAGTGAAAATGAAAAAGGGAATGTGAGTGAGAACGATAATGAGAAGGTGAATGTGAGTGAGAATGAAGGGAAGAAGGTGAATGTGAGTGAAAATGAAAAGGTAAATGTGAGTGAGAATGATAATGAGAAGGTGAATGTGAGTGAGAATGAAAGTGAGAAGGTGAATGTGAGTGAAAATGAAAAGGTGAATGTGAGTGAGAATGATAATGAGAATGTGAATGTGAGTAAGAATGGAAGTGAGAAGGTGAATGTGAGTGAAAATGAAAAGGTGAATGTGAGTGAGAATGAAATGAAAAAGTGAATGTGAGTGAGAATGACAATACGAATGTGAATGTCAGTGAGAATGACAATGAGAAGGGGAATGAGAGTGAGAATGACAATAAGAAGGTGAATATGAGTGAGAATGAAAATTAGAAGGTGAGTGCGAGTGAGAATGACAATGAGAAGGTTAATGTCAGTGAGAATGATAATGAGAAGGTGAATGGAATGAGAATTACAATGAGAAGGTGAATGTGAGAGAGAATGACGATGAGAAGGTGAATGAGTTAGAATAAAAATGAGAAGGTAAATGTGAGTGAAAATGACAATGAGAAGGTGAATGTCAGGGAGAGTGACAATGAGAAGGTGAATGGGTGAGAATGACAATGAGAAGGTGAATGTGAGTGAGATTAAAAATGAGGTGAATGTGAGTGAAAATGACAATGAGAAGGTGAATGTGAGAGAGAATGACAATGAGAAGGTGAATGAGTTAGAATAAAAATGAGAATGTGAATGTGAATGAGAATGACAATGAGAAGGTGAATGTGAGAGAATGACAATGAGAAGGAGAATGAGTTAGAACAAAAATGAGAAGGTGAATGTGAGTGAGAATGAAAATGAGAAGGTGAATGTCAAGGAGAATGACAATGAGAAGGTGAATGAGTGAGAATGACAATGAGAAGGTGAATGTGAGTGAGATTAAAAATGAGAAGGTGAATGTGAGTGAAAATGACAATGAGAAGGTGAATGTGAGTGAGATGACATTGATAAGGTGAATGTGAGTGAGAATGACAATAAGACTGAGAATGTGAATGTGAATGAGAATGACAATGAGAAGGCGAATGTGTATGAGAATGACAATGAGAAGGTAAATGAGTGAGAAAACAACGAAAAGGTGAATTTGAGTGAGAATGAATGTAAGCCACTGATTTTCGGACTATTACTGTTATTTGATTGTTATACAGTCTTTGTAATAATAGTTCCTTAAGGACACTATTCCCTAGTGACTAGCGGAAGTACTGACCGACACCTGCTTCCTGCCGTGACCTTTCACCTGGTCACAGCTGACACACTCACACGTGTACCGAACCGGAAGCATCATTAAAACCTCTTCATTGACCAAGTACATCTTATATGTTATAGCAGGATGAATCTGTAGACATCTCCCTCCTTCTCACCTTCATTACCATTTGATAGTATGTGTATTTTCATTGCCGTGTAACATTCAATAGTCTGCTTCCGGTCCCTTCAGCTGTTTCCGTTGTGAAATAGCCTTAGGCGTAGAAAGTGACTCAGGCTCTGTACTTAAAGGACACACAAGGAACCCAGGAGAGACAGATCAGGACAGAGAGGTCAGACAGACAGACAGACTAGAGCGAACAGCTCTGACCTCTGGCCTTCGGCCAGAGTCTGGTGTGATTAATAGTCCGCAATTAAGACCGTGGCACGTGAACGTCTGTCTCTTAACCACCGCCCTACAACCAGGGCATCGAGTGGTTATAACAACTGCTCTCAGTGGTGGGTTATAACTAGTGCCAGCTAGTGGTTTACAATGACAATGAGAAGGTGAATTTAAATGAAAAGGAAAGTGAGAAGGTGAATGTGAGTGAGAATGAGAATAAAAATGAGAAGGTGAATGTGAGTGAGAGTGAGAAAGATAATGAGAAGGTGAAAATGAATGTGTGAGAATGACAATGAGAAGGTGAATGTAAATGAGAATGAAAGTGAGAAGTGTGAGTGATAGTGAGAATGAAAATGAAAAGGTGAATGTGAGTGGGAATGAGAATGAAAATGAGAAGGTGAATGTGAGTGAGAGTGAGAATGATAATGAGAAGGTGAATGTGAGTGAGAATGACAATGAGTAGGTGAATGTGAATAAGAATGTCATGAAGTGGTGAATGCGAGTGAGAATGACACTGAGAAGGTGAATGAGTTAGAATGACAATGAGAAGGTGAATGGGAGTGAGAATGACAATGATGAAGTGAATGTGAGTGAGAATGACAATGAGAATGTGAATGAGAATGTGAATGTGAGTGAGAATGACAATAAAAAGGTGAATGTGAGTGAGAATGACAATGAAAAGGTGATTGTGAGTGAGAATGACAATGAGAAGGTGAATTCGAGTGAGAATGACAGTGAAAAGGTGAATGTGAGTAGGAATGACAATGAGAAGGTGAATGTCAGTGCGAATGACAATGAGAAGGTGAATGTCAGTGAGAATGACAATGAGACGGTGAATGTGAGTGAAATTAACAATGAGAAGATGAATGTGAGTGAAAAATAAAAATGAGAAGGTGAATGTGAGTGAAAATGACAATGAGAAGGTGAATGTGAGTGAAAATGACAATGAGAAGGTGAATATGAATGAAAATGACAATGAGAAGGTAAATGTGAGTGAGAATGACAGTGAGAAGGTGAATGTGAGTGAGAATGACAATGAGAAGGTGAATGTGAGTGAGAATGACAATGAGAAGGTGAATGTGAGTGAGAATGACAATGAAAAGGTGAATGTGAGTGAGAATGACAATGAGAAGGTAAATGTGAGTGAGAATGACAATGATAAGGTTAATGTGAGTAAGAATGACAATGAGAAGGTGAATATGAGTGGGAATGACAATGAGAAGGTGAATATGAGTGGAAATGACAAAGAGAAGGTGAATGTGAGTGAGAATGACAATGATAAGGTGAATGTGAGTAAGAATGACAATGAGAAGGTGAATATGAGTGGGAATGACAATGAGAAGGTGAATATGAGTGGGAATGACAAAGAGAAGGTGAATGTGAGTGAGAATGACAATGAGAAGGTGAATGTGAGGATGGCAGTGAAAGGTGAAAGTGAGTGAGAATGACAATGAGAAGGTGAATGTGAGTGAGAATAACAATGAGAAGGTTAATGTGAGTGAGAATGACAAAGAGAAGGTGAATGTGAGTGAGAATGACAGTGAGAAAGTGAATGTGAATAGGAATGACAATGAGAAGGTGAATGTGAGTGAGAATGACAATGAGAAGGTGAATGTGAGTGAGAATGACAATGAGAAGGTGAATGTGAGTGAGAATGACAATGAGAAGGTGAATGTGAATGAGAATGACAGTGAGATAATGATCATAATAATATTAGTAATGGAAATAATAATGATGATATCAATTATGTTGATAATAATAATTTATAAAAATAACAACAACAATGAATGGCAATGAATATTATCATTATATCTAGAGAGGTAAGAACTATTATAAAACTATTATGAGGGAATTAATAGATGACTTACAATAGAAGGATATAATGACAAATGGAAGGGAGATAGATGTGGACAAGAATTAACATGATAATGACAATGTTAATGATACTTGGAATGAGGCTGTAAGTAAATGATAATGATTAAAAAGGACGCATATAATGCCAATGTAAAGGAATATTAATATGACAGTGATAGTGACAGTGAAAGAATTGAAATGAGAATCCAAAATATCATGAAGGGAAAGTGAAAATGACAATGATATGAATAAAGAAAGTGATCACATTGTCTGCTACAAAAATATAAAGTTATTATTATAATGAGAATAAGTATCAGCAAGATGAAAAAAACAATGATATTATTTCCTGAAAGATATAAGAATAATTTGGAAAGTGGTTACAAGGATGAATAGAACTAGAACAAGAAAAACAATTCACAGAGTGGAAAGAGATTGGGAACAACACTTATGATGAGAATGAGAAGAAAAAGGAGTGACAAGGCTACTCAATATTCTTAGGAATGAGAATGAAAAAAATATTAGTGAGAATGATAAAGAGAATAGGAAGGGGAAAGATAATGAAAATTATTGATATTAAGATAATGAATAAAGATGAGACTTGGATAGATAATTTAAATAATAATGCATCATCTTCGTGTCCTTTGGAAAGGCATTACTCGGCACCTGCCTCTCTCCTCTACTTCGAACCAAACAAAGATGAAGGCTATACTATATCTGCTGGCTTAATATTGACTCAAGACCCAAGAGCATTGGCGCCTCTGTGGCTAGAGAAAAAACTCTTGCCCTCAATTGACCTTTTCTAAGGGCATTCTTATAAGAAATGGAAATAGCACTGTGGCTTCAAACAATTTATCCTCTGCCTCCAAAATGGCAAAGTCCAAGCAACCATCCCTGTCGGACCACACAACTGCATTTGCTTTTACTTTCGTCACTCCTGTTGCGATTAATCCCAGTCTGTCCAATGTGTCTTTCTTCCACAGCAACCATGAGCCAGTCAGCCCAGGTACCAATGGCAACAGTCATGGTATGAAGATTGCTATGAACTGTCTCTCACTCCAAAGCTGACCTCTTGCTCTTTCTCACACACTGATGGTTAGGCCCACTCTGGACTGTCTCTCACTCCAAAGTTGGCCTATACATGAATATATAAGTATATATATATATATATATATATATATATATATATATATATATATATATAAACATATATGTCAATATATGTCTATATATATGTATATATATATATATGTATATATATATATATATATATATATTATATATGTATATATGTATATTATATATATATATATATATATATATATATATATATATATGTCTATATATATATTATATATATATATATATATATATATATATATATATATATATATATATATATATATATATATATATATATATATTATATATATATATATATATTATATATATATATATAATATATATATATATATATATATATATATATATATATATTATATATATATATACAATTGTATATATATAAAATTATATATATATATATACATGTATATATATGTGTATATATATTATATATATACATATATATACATATATATGTATGTATATATATATGTATTTATATTATATATATATACATATATATTTATATATATACTTATATATTTATGTATAGGCCAACAGTTCAGAGTTTATATATATACATATATGTATATATATATATATATATATATATATATATATATATATATATATTTACGTATATATATACATATATATATATATATATATATATATATATATATATATATATATATATATATATATATATATATATATATACATATATATACTATAAATATGTTTATGTATATATACATATGTATGTATGTATATATAAATATATATATATATATATACACAAAAAGGTATACGTAAATATATATATATATATATATATATATATATATATATATATATTATATATATATATATATATATATATATATATATGCATATAAATATACATATATACGTGTACATATATATACATATATATATATATATGTGCATATACATGTTTGTGCATACATATTCATATATATACATATACATACAAATATGTATTAATATATATATATATATATATATAATATACATATACATATATATACATATAATATATATATATATATATATATATATACATATACATATATATACATATATATATATATATATATATATATATATATATATATATATATATATATATATACATATATATACATATATATATATATATATATATATATATATATATACATATATATATATATATATATATATATATATATATATATATATATATATATATATATATATATACATGTGCATATACATGTTTGTGCATACATATTCATATTTAGACAGATACATACAGAGATGGAGTAAGATATATATATATATATATATATATATATAATATATATATATATATATATATATATATAATATATATGGACATAGGTAAATATATATGTATACTTATATACATGCATATGTATATATACATATATAGGGAAATATGATAATAATAATAATAATAATAATAATAATAAAAATACTACTACTAATAATAATAAGGAATCAATTTAGAAGATTTACACCTTGCCTGTGTTAATTGCATGAAAGAAGAATACCTTCAAGAAAATCTGGCCATCAAAAGCCAAGACCTAATTAATTCTACACCACACACAAACCAAAAAGAAAATGTCGAAATGGACTTTCTAAAAGCATTGCTATTGCTGGCTTACCATAGAAATCCGTGTCACCAAAGAAAGTAGAGAGGGCGCCTTCATATAGGGAGCCGAGGGCGGTCTGCAGCCCTTCGGTGTCGCCTGCTCTCACCAGAGCAAACTGAAAGGGAAAGGCTATGGTCAGGACTTCCCACTTCCACATGGACGAGTATCTTATTGCCTATACAACAAAGGAAAATAGGAAAAAACACCAATATGCCCAAGGCCTTTTCGCTTTCCTGTCTTTTCCTACGTTGTTTTGTTCTCGATTTGTTCAGCAAGAATCCTTGTCAATGTCTGTGCACATTTTAGTACATTGTGTTCTTGTACACCATATAATCATATCGGCAAGTGTTGTAGCTTTGATGTACAGTGCGTAGAGGCCCCAGTTTCTCTCTCGATCTATCTATTTCTAACTCTATCTCTCTCTACCTATCGCTATCTCCTAACTCCGTCTATCTCATTTCATCTATGAAATTCTAGTCCTTTCTCTTCCTGTCATCTCTATGCTTTCCCCTACACCCTGTCTATTTATCCAAGTTTCTCCTTTTGCTCCATGTCCCTCATTTTCCATTTATCTCTGCCTTTCTACTTTCAACCCCACTCAGTCTCTCTCTCCTGCCTTCTTCTCCATCCAAATTTCTCTATATGTCTCTCTCTTCTTTTCTTTCTCTCTCTTCCCCTTCGTCTGTTCTCTGTTTACTTTTCTCCTCCCACCTCTCTTGCCTCTTTCCCTTCCTCTCTTCCCTGTCGTCTCTCTCTCCTCACTTTCTTTATATTCATCTGTTATCCTTTTACCTTTTTTACTCCCCCCTCCTCTCTCTCTCTCTCTCTCTCTCTCTCTCTCTCTCTCTCTCTCTCTCTCTCTCTCTCTCTCTCTCTCTCTCTCTCTCTCTCTCTCCCTCCCTCTCTCCCTCAGTATGTCTGCCTGTGGCTGTGTACTTACAAGTTCCGCATTGCTTGCCTGGGATGTCATTCCGTTGGCTGTTGGTGCTGGAGGTAACGAGCAGACACTCACTCTCACACATATTCACTGATAAACACAATCACAATTGCAAAACGTGCATACACACACACACACACGCACACAAACGTACAATCAAACAGATATGAATATATAAAAACAAACAAACAAACAATGATATAATTACCTTTTAGTTCAGATTTGCCATTTGAACAGTTTACTTAAGAGATTTGCGAAAATAACACTAATTCAGGATACAATAGTTACGAACTCTACACTCCTATGCAGTATGATGTCATTTCAACACGTATCATTCCTGGCCGGAGTCCAGACGGTCCGTTGCGCAGTGCAATGAGCTCTGCATATTTTCCATAACATAAAAGCTTCTATAAAACACACTTTTATAATACTCCCTTCCCTAACATACATTTCCATAACACACTTCAATAACATTTGCTTGAAAGAGCTCAAAGAAATGAACTTTTCATCCGAGTGGAAAGTCAAGGTCAAACTTCCACTCAACAGAACACAAGCATACACACGTAATCATGTACACGCGGCCATATGCGCACACACACACACACACACACACACACACGTAGTGATTCCCCGAGATATTCCCTTGCCCCAAAGTAAAATCCCGATTGAATCCATGGTAACGTGAATCCTGTCCTGTGTAGGGGTAGGCTGCCACCAGCTGATAAGGGATCAGCACCCGTGTATGTGCGAGACAGTCGAAGACGTGTAAAATGTATGTTATGTATGTGTATGAGTGTATGTCAGTTTGTATGTGGAAAGAAAGAGTTCCTACACAGGACATTGCCGAGCAGGCGTGGCTAGAGTCAGGCAAACATTCTTATTTTCAGTATTTTACAGATTAGGTCTTGAAAGATATAAAATCAATAGTTCCGATCATTATTTATTATATTCAACACAAAACAAAAGGTCTCTCCTCCTTTCATATCAAAAATATTCTCTTTGGCCTGGCCATGAATTTATCTATGGCCGCAACCCTTGTAAAACAATAAAATACAATAAAATGTAAAAAGACAACAAGTGCCAAAAGGGCACAGGTTGTGAGCAGTGTTTGGCCGAGCTAGTGGCTCATGTGCTAGAGGCTATCTGCTGTCCAAACTTGCTTGCTTGCTTGCATTTTATTTTATCAATCTATATAAGGTCATAAAGTTTTGTCTCCTTTAGAAAAGCGATTACTTTACTTATTATTTTTTCATTGTCTGATAATAAGTTTATTATATTAAATTCAATGTTCTTAATTCTGAAGTAATTTTTAATTGTTTGTCTATTATTGTTATATTTGTTGCAGGTTATTAACATGTGCTTGATGGAAAATATGGTATTGCACTGTTGGCACTGCGGAGGGAAATTTTTTTCTACATATGGAGTGAGGTGGTTTATTCTGGTGGCATTTACCCTGAGACGGGCTAACACCACCTCCTCCCTTCTGTTTCTTCTGTGGGTTGTGCCCCACAGTTCGATATCTTCTTTGGTTTTGTTGGTTATGGTGAGGTCGGTCCACTCACTCTGCCACAGGAGATGGATTTTTGCTTTTATAAAAGAGACAAAACACCTGAGATCTGTGCGGACAATACCAGGCTCCAGATCACCAGTTTGTCAGCCTGTTCATTTCCATGGATACCCGAGTGTCCAGGTACCCATATGAGCTTGATTGATTTATTGGCACTATGCATTTTACGAATGATATTACCCTGTATTTCATTATTGGTGGTTTCTAGTGATTTAATGGCTTTAATTGAACTTAACGAGTCTGAAAATATGACTATTCTATCGTGGGTCGTCGATAAGGCAAAATCTAAAGCTTTATCAATTGCAAATAATTCGGCAAGAAAGATCGATGTATGATTTGGCAATCTGAATCTCAACTGGCATTCAGTCGACCATATGGAAAACTTAAAACCCCACTGGAGGCCCTAGTTATGAATCATATCCAGTGCCAATTGGATCTGATTTGCCGAGAACTCTGCATTATTGCTGGAGTGCCATAATGCACAATCATCGGCGTACAGTGAGTATTTAAGATTCCGAGGAGGAGATGGTAAAATGTCATTTATCATACATAAAAATAATGTTGGAGACAAGACACTTCCTTGTGGGACCCCGTTTGCCTGGACAAAAATGTCCGAGAATGTGACATTGTCGGAAAATAATTTGACAGAAAACGTTCTGTCAGAAATGAAAATTTAAATAAAACAAGGCAAGTTTCCACGTAATCCGAAAGCATAAAGTTTTCTGAGTAGGCCATGTCGCCATGTCATATCGTAGGCTTTTTCTATGTCTAAAAATACTGAAATCAAAAAATGCTTTTTGGCAAATGCCTCATGAATGTCTTTCCAGTTTTACTAGCTGATCGAGAGTTTGACGTCCCTTTCGGAAGCCGCACTGCTCGTCAACTAGTAAATTGCTGGTATTTAAAAAATGCAATACTACTATTAACAATTCTTTCCATGACCTTGCATAAGCAGCTTGTCAACGCAATTGGGCGGTAAGAGATGGCGGATCTGGGATTTCCCCCTCCTTTCAATATGGGAATGATGTGGGCGAAGTGTCATGAATTTGGAAAAGTCTGGCTTTTCCAAATATCATTGTACACTTCTAGCAACTTAATCATGTCATCATGATTAAGACTAACACTGATTGCACTGGAAACATTGTTAGTTACTGCTGAGGCGTAAGAAGTATTGGGTTTGCTTGTCAAACCTTCAACTTTCTTTTTGGCCTCACGGTAGCTAACATCGTGCTCTCTCATGTATGCTAATGTCTCAGTCTCCTTCTTCAGGCTACTGCAATCAGCAGAGCCTGACTGATGGGGACCTCCACAGTTAGCACACTTGAGTGTCTTTTCCGTGCATTCAGTGGTATCGTGATCTCCAGTACATTTACCGCAAGCGAATTTGTTAGTGTCCTTATCCATGCATCTTAATGAGGTGTGTCCAAATTTTTGGCATCTATTACACCGCATTGGCTTTTGAATATAAGGTCTTACTTGAACAATCTCATATCCGATTTTAACAGTACTAGGAATTTTTGGTGAAGAAAAAGTCAAGAAACACAATCCGGTCTTTGTTCGCGCATTCCCATCTTTTTTGGTCATGCAATTTACGTCTACTACGTTTTGATCATTCATGGCATCAAGAATTTCGCTTTCTTCCATTGTCCTCAAATCCCTGTGAAAGATTACTCCCTTACAGGTATTTGGGCCAACAGGAATAGTTACTTTTACTGTAATGTCATGAATCTGCGTCAGTTTAAGTAAATCATAAATCTGAGACTTAAATTGCACTTTCACAAGGAGGCTGCCATCTCGCAATTTACGGACAAAATCAAACCCGCCTTCCACTTGACCATCAAGGACCTTCTTAATGATAAAGGGGTTGACATTCTGCAAGGATTGATTTTCATTTATGCAACGGATGTTCACGCACCTAGCGTTCTGGGGAGGGATATCAATGTGTCGTCTGGGTCGGTTATTGGTCGGGGTTCCATTATTGGTCAAAGTGGTCTTAGAATGGTTCTGAGTCGCCCCTCCTCCTTGGGGAGGAGGAAGGGTAGCCGGGGTATCAATCATACTGGGTGTCGGACCAGGTCCGAACCCTGGGCCAAAGCCCGTTGTCCTGAGAGGACTACCTTTCCCTTAACTATTGTATATCAACCTAATCCCAATAGCTAAGAGAGGATAATAAAAAAACAGTCTTATTGTTAAGCGTCCTCAACCCCCCTTAGTGGAAGCCTGGTTGTGTTCTCCAGTACCAACTAAGGGTTCGGAGTTGTATGTAAGACACCTTCCTACCGCCGAACCTGCCTAGTGCGAGGGACGGTAAGTTAATGCCCACCCCCCAAGCGAATACAGGAGCTCACAAGGAGACTCATGTAGATTCAGGAAAGTCACACAGGAATATGGAAAAAATTTAGGGGGAGAGAAAAGTTGCGCCCAAAGGACGCCCCAGACTACTGGGCCTCCCTACCCAGGGGTCACAGCCCGTAAGGGCTACCCTGGGGTAGAAGAGAGCTGCGGGTCTGGGGTGGGGGCTGACTACTCCTACTTGTAGTCTCGTGTCACCTTCAAAATAAAGCACTGAAGGTGCAGGCAAAGCACAAAAAACTGTAAATACAGTACTTTACTTTATTCTCCTACTTTAATGAACAAAGAAACAATACTATCTAGCGAGACTAGAAGCCTCTCGAGTAGAGACTAGAAGAACTCGTGCATTTCCCCTGGAGGATGGCTGGGGCGAAGCACATCACTACAATGCAGCTGTTCACATGTGGGATGTTTGGACGCGTGACATATCCTGGCCAGATAAGAGCTTGATTCTGTAGATTGTAGTTTGGCCATTTGGCTTTAGGAGAGAGTTTGTGTGTGTGTGTGTGAGGTGTTCTGTACCTCCCATGCAATATTTGAAATCCTTTATTTTTTGTTTGCAGTGAATTCAATCTGCAATTGTGTTAGTGTCAACTGTACACAATTATATATTTATTTATATCATTATTACAATATATAATATATTTATTTATATCATTATTACAATATATAATATATTTATTTATATCATTATTAATATAATATATAATTACAATTATATATTGTAACACAATTATATATCTATTGATTTTCCAAAGTTATTATAAAAAGAGTAATAAAAAAGAGTACAGGGATGGTCTCCACGCAATATTTTCAATGGCAGTATTCTAGAGCTAATGAATGCAATTTGATAACTAAGGAAGAAACATGAGCAGCCAACTACTTATCTCTGAAGCAAAATTGTGTGACGGCAGAGTCCAATCACGTAAGTTCCATGGGGTCAAAGGGGAAGGAAACACCTCCGTGTCTCGGAGCAGACTGATTGATTGTTCCTACAATACAGTGTACGCACAGTATGTGCCAAATTACCATACGGATTGTTTTGTCAAGAATTTCAGTGCGACCACTCGTTTAGTGGCACAATGATAAAATGAGTGATCTCCCTCTCTCTCTCTCTCTCTCTCTCTCTCTCTCTCTCTCTCTCTCTCTCTCTCTCTCTCTCTCTCTCTCTCTCTCTCTCTCTCTCTCTCTCTCTCTCTCTCACTTACAGCTGACAGAGGCCGGGCCGCCTCGTGCATATAGCCCGGGCGAAGCGACGTCTTCGCAAATCTCTCTGAACTGAACTGATCTCTCTCTGGGGAGGCTGCGCGCAAGTATGTCTGTTTGTCACTTTGTGTGCATGTATGTGTGTTTGCTTGTGTGTATGTGTGTTTGCTTGTGTGTATGTGTGTGTGTTTGCTTGTGTGTATGTGTGTGTGTTTGTGTTTATGTGTGTGTGTTTGCTTGTGTGTATGTGTGTGTGTTTGTGTGTATGTGTGCGTGTTTGTGTGTATGTGTGTGTGTTTGTGTGTATGTGTGTGTATTTGCTTGTGTATATATGTGTATGTATGTTTCTTTGTGTGTATGTGTGTGTGTTTGCTTTTGTGTATGTGTGTGTGTTTGCTTGTGTGTATGTGTGTGTTAGCTTGTGTGTATGTGTGTATGTTAGCTTGTGTGTATGTGTGTGTGTTTGCTTGTGTGTATATATGTATGTGTGTTTGTTTGTGTGTATATGTGTATGTGTGTTAGCTTGTGTGTATATGTATGAGTGTTTGCTTGTGTGTTTATATGGGTATGTGTGTTTGCTTCTGTGTATGAGTGTGTGTTTGCTTGTGTGTGTACGTGTGTGAGTATGTATATGAGTGTGTGTTTGCTTGTGTGTATGTGTGTGTATGTGTGTGTGTTTGCTTGTGTGTATGTGTGTGTGTTTGCTTGTGTGTATGTGTGTGTGTATGTGTGTGTGTTTGCTTGTGTGTATGTGTGTGTGTTAGCTTGTGTGTATATGTTTGAGTGTTTGCTTGTGTGTTTATATGGGTATGTGTGTTTGCTTCTGTGTATAGGTGTGTGTTTGCTTGTGTGTATATCTGTGTATTTGTTTGTGTAGACGTGTGTGAGTGTGTTTGTGTGTGTAGTAAATCCTATGGTATTATCTCCAAAGGTATGGGATGTTACACTCATGTAATGGGCCAGGCTATCCACAAGATACATGCTGTCAAAATATGGTGAAAAGCGTGAGAAAGGAAAATTCTCGTCGCTTGGACCTTTGAGCTAAAATGACTCACTTGATCATTTAACTTCAATTCAGGAATATTGAGAAGAAAGGACAATGGTCATCAATAAGAGGTGAAGGAGGAATGTAGGAGGGAAGAGGGAGGAGGAAGGGGAAGATAAGGGAGAGGGGGAGGGGAGGGAGGAAGGGAAGGAGAAGAGAAAGAGGGAGGGGGAAGGGGAAGAGAAGGGGGAAGGGGGTAGGAAGGAGGAAGGGAAGAAGAAGGGAAAGAGTGAGGAGGAAGGGGAAGATGAAGGGGAGGGGGGTGGGAGGGAGAAGGGAAAGAGGAAGATAAGAGGGAGGGGGATGAGAAGGAAGAAGGGAAAGAGGGAAGAGGATGGGTAAGATAAGGGAGAGGGGGTGGGAAGGAGGAAGGGAAGGAGAAGAGAAAGAGGGAGGAGGAAGGGGAAGATAAGGGGGAGGGGGTGGGATGGAGAAGGGAAAGAGGGAGGAGGAAGGGGAAGATAAGGGAGAGG
>NW_028235697.1:0-6139 GCF_977035675.1 Penaeus japonicus | reverse complement strand
CAAAATATTTTGGAAGTGGGATTGATAAGGAGTTGATTTGGTCGTATTCTGGAACTCTCAGAGGAAGACATCGTTGCACGCTGAAGAATGGGAATGGTCGTGAAAAAAGGCTATCTAAAGTGAGCATTTTATACAAAAACAGACGGTACGAGTACTCTTTGCTAAACGCGACGAGGGTCCAAATGAGAGATACATATAAAAAAGCACCTAGATTTGCACAGAAAATGGTGTCATTATGCCTAAAATAATCACGAATTTTGTAAAATTCCGGTAGTAAGTTAGAAATGTAACAAAAATGTTCATTAAAATATTAAGGAATGCTAAATATCTAAGGGCAACATTATAGCATTGTTTTACAGGGATATTTACCTATTAACTCCTTTAATGGGGGGGGGGGGGGTGCAACACCATATGTTACCTTCACAGAAACTTTACACCGTATTCTAGGATCCCTAGCTGCGCCGAATACATCACGTGACATACCACTATTAGTATTCTGGGAGCGTTTTCCGTGGCAAGAGCAAGCAAATTCGGCAATTGCGGCGAAAGTATTGGAACGATCGTAAAAAAACTTTGTGATGAAGGGGATGGCATATGATAACAGTCCCTTAATCAAAAATTTAGACAAATAGGGCATACGGATAGATCAGCTTAAGAGACTTCTCCCACTCAATCTCTCTCTCGTTCATCTAATCTAATCGTTTTCTTATAGTTATAACTAAACTCTTAACTGGCAACAAGCGAAAGAGCAGAGAGACTTCCAGCCGGATACCGAAACTTCTAAAATCGTTGATACCGGAGAATACCAGACCAATATTTAATCAAGTCCGTACAGTCTTATGTAACCAATGTGATTATCAATTGATGTATTGAACAAGTCCAAAAAGAAGCTTGGATTCTAAAGAAAGAATAGGATTTAGTGCCTTATTACCTTGAACTTACAAAAAGCTTTACTGTATAGTTTTAATGTTTCGTATTTCCATTCATGATTTACACAACGGTTCCAAAAGCACCAATAGCAAATAATTTAAAAGTTAAAACACTTCTCAAAAAAAAAAAAAAAATATCAAAGTAAAATAACATGGGCGTCTCTGGCTGGTGTTGGCCAGTGTCTCCCTCACAGGATATTATAATAGCACGTCCAGCTTTGTCCTAACTGGCATGTAACTCGAGTCAGTACAACCTTTCTTTAGCTGCTCCTGCGTCGCCACAAGGGTATTCCAGGGTAATCCAGGGAGGGTCAGAGAAACACCAAATTCCAGAGACAACTGATTTATTTTCAGCTCGTCGGCTATTTATAGCCGGCGGGCTACTGGCATGGAAAATATATTCTTTTTTCGAGTAAAGAATAGACATCTGAAAACTCAAAAACATTATTTTACAATATTGTTTCACATTAAAAAAACATAAAACTGGCAAATACAGCTTTAAAACATTAAAACAATAGGAAAAACGTAAGAGCAGAACTATAAAATCAACCAAATGGCTCAGTGTAACTTTAACAATAAAACACAAATATCACATAAAAGGAAATTATTAAACATAACATAACAATTACAAAATAAATTAAAAAGACAAATATACAATCACAAAATAAAAGTTGGTGACATGGACTCCGTGGCACGTAAAAAGAATCTAAAGTAAAAAAATAAAGCAAAGTTCAAAATAAGAAAATAATTGACCAACCCCATCCTTAATAAAAATCCAATTGTTAAAATCCCTAACTTACAAATTAAAGTAATGGCCTTAAGAAAGTTTCCGATGGTCACTGATACGAGACTAAAAATATGATAAAATGAATAAAATAAAACTTGCTCATTAAACCCAAATAAGACTAAAGTATCATTCCCACTATTTATTTTAGACATTTAATAGAAAATATAATATAAAAGGGAAAATAACAAAGAAACACAAATAAGCACAGACCATATTCGCACCCCCAGTGTGGACCCACGGGTCGAGGCTTCATACTGGCTCAGGGGGCTGAGCTACAAAATCATATTTAAAAATCTTTTATGTTTCAGGCAAATGTTTATGGCCAATTCCCCCATTCAGGCGTGGGTGCAGGTGTATGTGCATGTGGAGTCGTCCTGGCGATGTTTCATGAACCTCCCTGGATTCCATACGGCCCTGAAACAGGATTAGGTCGGGGGGGGGGGGGGGCAAGAGGAAAGGGGGGGGGGGTATGGTGAATAGGGCTAGGGCGCATAAGGGTGAAGAGAGAGGGGGGATAAGAGGACAGCAAGCACAGGAATAAAGGAAGAGATATAGCGTGGAAAGAACCTGAAAAGGAGTAAGAGGAAAGAAAAGAAGAAATTAGTAAGGAAACGATTAGAACAAGGTAACCATAAAGTAGCAAAAGCGAAAACGAGAGAGAAGCGGATAAGGTAGCGAGAGCAGCTGGACGAAACAGGTAGAAAAACGAAGTAGAAATGAGGGGATAGCTAGAGAAAGAAAAAAAACGGAAGTAAGGGCAGTAGAGGATAGACTAAGAAGCGGTCGGGAATAAGGCGAGTCAAGGCGGAAAGAAACAGTAGGCAGAAAGTAAGGGATATATGAAGAAAGGGTATATATATATATATATATATATATATATAAATATATATATATATTATATATGCTATATACATACTGTATATCTAATAATAAAATATAATATAGTTCTATATATATATATATAATATATGTATGGTATAATATACATACATATCTATATACGATATATGTATGTATATATACATATAGTAGATAATACATAATATAAGTATAAATACATACAAACAATAATAAAATATATAAATATATAAATATATAAGATGCAATATATATGTATGTTATATATCTACCTACATACATACATACATACATACCACACTACACACACATATATATATAATATATATATATATATATATAAAGATATCTAAGTAAATCCTATATAAAGACAAATATATGTATACTAAATTATTTAAATATATATATTCTTAATTCGGTCTGGAGGGGTATTACATATATATATATATATAATATATTACATATATATATATATCTATAAATATATATAAATATATATCAATTATATATTAACATATATATACTATATATATATAATATAAAATATATATATATATATTATATATTATTTAAAATATATTATATATATTACAAACAAATATATATCTATAAATACAAATTTTTATATATATGTATATATAAACACGTCTATGTGTGTGTGGGAGTGATTGCATTTTAAGTATCGAGGGGTGACTTGTGATGACCGCACCTACCCTTCAAAAAACCTTCGCCTACATGTTTCTAGTAGGAACCCAGAGGCCGGCATGCGCATGTTGGACAGGATTGTTAGGAATAAACTCTACGATATGGGTATGCGGGCTACCAATATTCAATCGCATGTAAACTCGGCCATCATTACGAAATATCTCAATGATTCTTTGCAAAGCCGAAAGAGTAAATTTCACCTTATCTATTGGCTAGCCATGATAAAACTTATCTGATTTTTAACCACCTGCCTCTTTTTCAGGGTCTGTTGGTTTCTTAGAATGGAGGTTCTATTAGATGGCAAGATCAGATAGCTCAATTTCACTCCAAAGATCATTATAATAACTTGTTAGATGTTCAGAGGGGATGAAATGTAATAACGTAGTCACACATTCAGCTAACGTTTTCTTTCTAACTCCATCCTATTAAGAGAAAACATACAAAATTTAGGGGTAACTTAATCATGATGAATTCCAACAGACAAATTAATATAGTATGCATAACTATCTATCTTTCAATCTACATACATATATTAACCGTATATATGTTTACATACATACATACAGATATGCATAATGCATATTATATATATATATATAATATCGATATATATATATATATATATATATATATCTGTGTGTGTGTGCGTCTGTTTGTGTGTGTGTGTGGTATATTATTTATATAAAAATATCTATATAAATATATATATATATAGATAATATATATAGATATCTATATAAATATATAATATACATATTTATCTATTTATTTTGTGTGTGTGTCTGTGTTTATAATATATAATATAATATATATATATATATATATATATATATATATATATAAATATAATATACATACAATGTATAATTGTATATATAAATACATATATGATAAGTTACATAAAAAATATATTTGTGACGTGTGTGGTGTATGTATTCATATGTATAATAGTATAACATATAAATGTATATGTATATAGATATCTCACGTTACATAAAACTAATGTGTATATATATAATTAGATATAGATTGTGTAATGTATGTATATAAATATGTACGTATACATAAATACATATATATGTAATATTAAAGATATAGATAAAGATATATATTAGATATATGAAAATATAACTACATGTATATATTACATGTATATATATATATATAATAATATATCTATATATATATATATATATATACATGTTACATAGTCATGGTATATATTATATATACATATATATGTATATACATATATATATATTATTATAACATATATATGTATAATCTTATAAATGTATAAACAATTTAGCTTATATATACATATATATAATATTATAAACATATATATATGTATATTCATATATATGTATATGTAAATATACATACAAATATAAATATAAATATATCTATCATATATAACCATACATAAATATATATATATATATATATAGATATATATATATGTATACATACATATATATATACATATACTATAAATGTATATATAAGTATATATATGCATATTGTATACATATATATTAATGTATGTATATATATGTGTGGTATGTATATGTGATGTATATATGTTCTGTATATGAATGGTTATATAAGTAATATATTAAATATAACAATATACAATATAAATACATAATACATATATATATGTAAACATATATATACACATAAATATAATATACATACATATTATATATATATATAATATATCTATATATATATATTATTAAATATATATTTATATAATATATATATATGCACATCACTTATATGAATATATATTATTCGTTAATTTTCACTCATATCTTATCATTGCGACCGTTATATTATCCATATTAGGCACTTTTTTTCTTATTTGTAATATTGTTATGCATTTCCTAGAATCTCCTTACCACTATCTCTCTCCTCATCCCCGCCTCTCTCCTCTCTGTCTGTCTGTCTGTCTGTATCTCTGTTTCTCTGGCTGTCAATGACAAAATGGAAAAAAAAAAAAAATAAATAAAATAAAATAAAATAAAAACAATGACACAACACTTTCCTGTTTGTCCATACACCGGTAGAATATAATACACTATACGCATAACAGACAGCAGTCTCAAAATCCTCACTGAGGAAAATGGATTATAGGAAGTATGAGGATTATCAAAAGGGAAACAAAGGGGTAAAATATTGGCAAGTTAGGACAACTGAACGAGAAAGAATATGTTTACGCGCGCGCGCACACACACACATATATAAACATATATATATATATTATATTATATCTATACTATATATATATATATATATATATAATTACATTATAATATCTAAATAAATATATTATATATATTTATATATATTTATATATATATATATATATATATATATTTATATATATAGATAGATATACCATACACACGGTATATATACACATCTACACTCGAAATTGATAGATACATAAAATAGATACTATACGTACCGACATCCAGTAACCACACCGGGAGGGCAAGATGAAACATCGTCCATCACAGCACAATCAGATGGTTCGCCAAATTAAAGCCTGAGATCATATTCGCGTCACACTAAGATATCGCAAGACCCTCGGTATTTCCTTATTAATCACTATCCATATATAGGTGACAGCGAAACATACAAAACGATTGCTATTGCTTGAATACACATGCATACTTTGCTGATCAACCTTGGCCATCCGCGCATGCTGGATTGTTGCTGAATGATCCGTCATAGGGTCTCGAAGGGTCAAATGACCATACAGTCATGACGAACTCAGCGCATGACCTGCGGACATAACATGAAGTTTTTAACTTGGATGTAAATGTCTTCTAGGTTAGAACATAAAGAG
>NW_028235696.1:22500-25000 GCF_977035675.1 Penaeus japonicus | reverse complement strand
TTTCCTGAGAAGGGAAGGGTAAGTGAAGAAAATTAGTATATATGAATATCAAATATCAGATTTTATTATTATATCAATAGTATTATCAAGATGATTATTACCATCATTATCATTATGATTTTGCTTCTTTTTCCTCTCATTTCTCCGTCTTTCTGTTCATTTCACTCTTTCCCTCCCTCTCCTCCTCCTGTTTATCTTTCGCTCCCTCTAAATTATAACTCTCGCTCTGGTTCCCTCTTTCCTCCCCTCCCCTTCTCTGTCTCGCTCTACCTGTCTCCCCTCTTCCTATCCCTCTCAAAACTTTTCCCCTCATCCTCTCTCTCTCTAACTCTCTTACTCTTTCTCTTGCTTTCCTCTTTCTCTCTTCTTCCCTTCCCCCCCTCATATCACCTCACTCGTTCTATTAACATCCCTCCTCTTTCACGCCTTTATCTCGTCTTCCAGCTACCCCCCCCCCCTCTTTCTCTCTCTAAATCTATCTAAAATTTATCTATTGCTGATTATTATCCCCATCAAGGCAGCATCAAACGAGACGCTTTTCCGCCTAAGCGCACTAGTTCCCAGTGCCAGCTATGAAATGATGAGCGTTCATCAACTAGGGTTCCATATCCGCGCGGTTATATCATCCCCCCCCCCCCCCCCCCCCCCCCAGGGAAGAAGAGAAGCTTTATCTTGCCTAAGTATACGTGCGGGGAAAGATTGTTGGCCTTTGCCGAAGCGCGGAGGCAACAGCGTCGCTTGGTGTCGATCCGCGGACTTTGATTATTAGCAAGTGTGGGATTACCTTTCAAGCTTAAATCGATTAATTAAAGGAAAATCTGATAAGTAAAAAGTCGATATTAAAATAATCTAATACCATTATTTCATGTGTTCTGTATAAACGTCGTGGTAGTTTTTTCTTTCTCCGCGCAGTCCTACTATTCTGAATAATTACGTATGTATTTATCCTTTGCCAAGTTCTGTTTACCTATACTTCCTTCCTTTTTAATCAGCTTCATCCTTTATTGACATCTATTCATCACTTCCTTCTGTTCCTACATCCATTTATCTCATCAAATCTCCATCATCATCATCACCATCACCATCACCATAGGCCTTCCACTATCTTCCAAACTTCTTCACTAACTCTCTTCCAAACGACCTATTTCATTTTCGGAAAATCCCAAATTACCTGGCCATTAATGTTACAATCTCTTTATATAAATGGACACTTACCAAGAGCAAGAGAGCACTTGAACACAGAACAATCGCTTTCCGGCCTTACGTTGATAACAGAAAGAATAGAACTGGTCATTTGAACCTGTTAAGTTCCGGTCACACAGGCCCTTTGAGCGGAGACAGGCTTGCCAACTGGCGGTCGTTCGGAGGGTGTTCGTGGTTGTCTGATTTCTTTGGATTTGTGTCTTTATTGTCTTCTGTCGTTTGAGATAGGGGTTTATTTCGCTCTCTGAGAGGTTTGGGGGATATTTGTTTGTCTTTTGGGTGGGGTTTTGGTGGGTTTTGAGGAGTGTGGAGGTTTGTTTTGTTTACGTTTGACAGTTGGTAGAATTGGGTTGTCGGACATGTGGCTGGTTTGCCTTGTTTGTGATTAGTAATTAGGTGCTTCGGTCGTTGGGTTGTTAGTATGTTCGATTTTTGTTTATTTGTTTTTTTATTTATTCTCTAGGAAGGTTTATTGCTTATTTTATTGGTTTGGTCAATTGAGATGGAATTGAATAAGGACAGTGGGAGGAGTTTGTTATTTATTTGCTAATGGAATGGAAAATTTATTGCTAAAATAAAGAAAGAACCAACAAACAAACAACAACAACAACAAAAATCAGCATCTATCATCACTCTAATAATAATAGTGACGGGGATGATAAGAACAATAATGCTAATAATAATAGTGATATCAGTAATAATGATGATAATAATAAGAGTAATGAAAAAAAAATCTGATATACCTTTAATTTTGAATGAATGAAAATACATTTCACTTCATCTATACCGATTGTATTTGTTCGTATATCACAAACCAATCTACGATTCTTTGTCTTTTGATTAGTAAGATTATTAATTCGATTATATAAATAGCAAATGAGATTGACATATGAAGCAAAAACTAGCCACATGAGGGGAAAATTATATTCAAGATTGATTCGCAATATTTATTTTAGATATAACTTGTTTCACACGACCAAATTATAGTTTTAGGATTTTCTATATGAAAATTATGATTACTCTTTGTTCTTGTTGTTGTTTATAATTCCTGACTGATGATGGATGAGACAAGGGGGTGAAAGGGAGATGTAAGGGACCATGAAGATAAAGTTTGTTTATGAATCAAGACAATATCATCTTTTGCAATCATATAACACAGAACAGACACCAACATAAGCTTTGCGAAAAAAAGTTAAACCAAACAGAAGGAATCAATCCATTACTATGTAAACTGGCGGTTATCGACACTTACTACTCCATAATTATACGAACGCTCCCTCACCTTGTAAACCCCTCG
>NW_028235695.1:0-6146 GCF_977035675.1 Penaeus japonicus | reverse complement strand
CTATTCTCAAAATGCGTAGAGGTTTTCTACAAACAAAAAATCGATTCTGTAAAGGAGTCCAACCCCTTTGTTTATTGTTGGGGCTCACGGATTACCGACGACTTGTGGGCGATGAGGATATGTAATACGAAATCCGTTTTGTGATTGCTGAGCCAAGCTTTTTCAATACCATTGGATTGTCGAGCATAACAGTGCGACGAGCCCCGCTACTGAGAGCGGAGTATCGGTGCGACACTGTTGGAGATTGCCCACACTCGTTATTTTTTCAAAGGCTCTCCCCTTGTTCGACGGGGATCATTACGATAATGATGAAACGTTAACAACTAGCCAAATAAGAGTATTTTCATTTTTTATTAACCCCATGTTAAAAGTAAAGAAAGAGGAGTACGATGAACTGGGAAATACATTGATTGGCATAAAAGTCCTCGCATCTTTGCCACATCCGATTCCACCTTCAATATGGCACTCGATAAACTTATATCAATCCAGACAGTCTGAGCTGGCTCTACCAAGGTCGATTACTCTCTACTCCAAAGATTTAATTTTAAGGGCTACAGATATTTAAGCATCGCACTGAAAACCTTCTAAACGGAATCTAGGATTACACCAAGATAATCGTACAATAATGATGATATATGAAGGCATTATTAATGGAGATATTATTGGTCATGTCCTAATCGATTTAACAATGGAAATGTTACAGACCATAACGATCTTGCGAAAATAAGTGCCGCCGAATTCATCGTGGACCACATTTTGTCGATGCTCACTTCACATACCCTAGAACAAATAACTTTTTAGGCAAGAAAGACGATCCAAGCACTCCTTTTCATCGCTTGATGATTTTTTCAGTCAAAACGATTGTGTATACGAAACAATTGAAACTTCACACTTTTAAAACCTCTCTCATAGAAGCTACTAAAGGCTATATATGAAATGTGTTTTATGTTAGCGTTTCTGCAGTTAGATAAGACGCCAGGATGTCGGCCCGAAAAAAATCACGAAATGGCTATCAGCAATTCTCCGGTACTCGAACATCTCAATCTATCGAGGCACCCACTCCCTGACTTGCCCCTCTTGGCCAAACCGTACAATATAAAGAATTCTTAAACCATCATTGAAAATCATCGTTCTTTTTGTTATAAGAAGGAAAAGGGAGAAAAACGTCATTTTTTTTCCTAAATTATAGAGCAAATGAAGAAGATGTCACACTAAAGATTATGTTATGGACGGATTACGATAATTCCGTTTTAATATATTGATTATGGTTAATGTAGATTTTGGATTTTATTAAGATTTAACGCGAAAATTATAGAAATTTTCGATAGCAACAGGATGATAGTTTCATTTTTACCAAAAGGTAATGGGATAACAATGTAGACGACGAAGAAATGGACATTGACTTTGGCGTACCGAGACGGTAATGACAGTAAAGTGTCTGTTGTCGATAGGCAACACTTTTCCTTACTAACCGGAGTAAAAATGATTTGAAATGGACTATGTTCATTTCTATTAAGAGATTGAAAACGTCGTCACTTGATGTGGCGGATGATGGTTCTCATTATAAAAAATGTATAAGTTGAAAGGAAATAAATTATAACGATTACTTTTAACGACCCTGGGGAATACTTTTGCATTAAAACAAAAAAAAATTAATCGTCACAAGCGTGCTCGAAAGAATTAATGGCCAATGTATTACTGTTAATTACGAGTAGAGCTATTGAAAATAATCAGGAATCCAAAATGTATGTATAGCCAGCAATGTTGTCGCTCTAAAGAAATTGTCGCCCAAAAAACGCAACATACCACACCACACACATTTCGCTGCGATGCCTTTTAGTCTTTCGGGAGTTATGCGAGCGGTGAAGAAGCAACCCGAGCCCCTCTTTGTGATGTTATTAGCCCATTAAGATATAAATTTTTCATGGGAAAAAAAATTTTTACAAAAGGTTTAATTTTTATCATTTTTTTCCCTTTGATATTTTCTTACTGGTTATTTAGACACAGTATGAACTTAACGAACCTGAGTGAAGATACCAAGCAAATTATAAACTCTCTTTAAACAGTCTGTCAAATTCTGCGAGAAATGTTTTAAAAATGTAACTCTAAAGGCGTATTGGCCAAAAAAATGCCGCTCTGATTTTTAAAACGGGTATGGAATATGAAGAAATAAAGATGCAGATGAAATACGTAATATTTTTACTTGTGAAAGACTTGACGAGGGCTTACCCGAAAAGGGGAAAAGGGGTGAGAAAACAAGTTTTGCTCAAAAAAAAGAGTCACGCTCTCCGAAGATCTTGACGGCGTCCTTCAATACTCTCAGAAAAAGTACAAACATCTTATACGGATCGTTTCCCCCATTCTTCAAGACTAAAGATTTTAGATTAGAAAAGAAAAAATGTCTAAATAATCATTCACCTTCATTCTATACATGTATGACGAAAAATCCATCTCTGTATGAATACGACACTATTTGACGGTTTATATATAACAATGATATTTACTTGATAGTGATGAAAATGATGTTGACATGAGTGATGCTGACTCTGTTACTGAAATGGAAACGGATAATGATGATGTGATGCTGATTGATTTACATTTATAATGGTAGGTTATAATAAGAAAAAAAAAATTCTATGCCGTGAGGGTGATGACGACGGCCCATGTTTATGTTTATGATGATACTGGGCGATGATGATGATGAGGACGACCCATGATGATTTAAAGATGATAATGGGCAATGATGGTTAAAAATAAATCGTGTTTTTTATTATTATTATTTTGACGATAATATCAGTGTATGAAAAAAAACCTAGCATTTATCTTGGGGAACTTTTTCATGGAAGGGTGGTCTTGTAAAGACAATTTAAAGATTTATCGGATGATAAAAATGGTTATGGTGACACGATCCTACTGAAAAAGATGAGGATAGCGATCACGAGGAATACAAAAATTATTGAAAAACTTGCTTCTTTCAGAAGGCAATTGGCAACTAAAGATGGTCTACGTGGACGACAATGGGAGGAGAATTTATATCTGTTACATATAAAGAAAAAAATGTTATTAGGTGAGAGCTCTTTGTAAATACAATACTAAATGACAATGCAGAAAAAAAAGGTAAAAGAAGCAGTGATTATAGAGCTCTAATTAAAAAAACAGATATAGTTTTATCGCATACGATGGAGACTCGCTCTCGGATTAATGTAACGTAAGAAAATATATGTTTTTGTTTTATACAGAAAACCTGCAAAAATCTCTGTGGTGAATTATTACGAGGATATTTATTCGTGAATCATGATTTAAGTGTTTATTATTCGAAAGAAGATATTATTAAGTCAGGCTCTTGAATGCTCCTTACCATTATTACGGAGGTGAATATAAGACCAGATTTCACCTTGAATATCATGAATAGGGCGCTACCTGTACAAACTTTTAAAACGCCTAATGGATATAATATTATCCCAAAATGTATCAAATTGGTTATTTGGACCTGTTTTAAGATAATGATGTCATTTGGATATAAAAAGGATATAGAATGTACTAACCAATGATTATGATATAGAGACGACACGGACAAGGATAAAAACGATCAAACAAAAGAAATTTCTGAAATTATACAGAATTAGATAGTGGGTATAACACTATGTATTCAGAATTGAGTTCTCGTCCAATTCTAGATATATCTGATATAAAGGGTTATTTAATATATATTTCTGATTATAATGATTAATCCCCAAAACCTCATCCTAATGAATATAAAAATATAGCCGATCAATTACAAGATGTATAACAGCTATAAAGAAGAATGCTCAAAAACCTATTTAAGAGAATGTCATGATATGGAAGGTATAATGACCAACTTTATCGAATATATACCAGAAGTGAAAGAAATTAAAAAAAACAGAAGAACAATACCACTAATTGATAAAAGGACCAATCAAAAGAGATGACGGCCATGGTCATTACTATATAAAAAATAGAAATAATATAGTATCGGATATTTTCACGAATGTTATTATTCCATTTCCTATCAAATCTAAATACCTAATCACGACAGTGTACCCTAATTATTGGATCATTTACTTAATCACCAGCACCACGCTAAAAGAACGCAAATTATGGGACAACAACAACAACAACAACAACAACAACAACCACCACTATCATCGCCTCATCACCATCATCTTCACAAGAAATGAACGATCCAAACAGTGACACTAAAAAATTATTCAACAGTAGATATAACCCTCAATCATCATCATCATTAACAACAGTATGTTAAGTTAAAAACCATCAACACCACCATTACCATCATCATCATCATGATAAGTCGCTACTCAACAACAACAACAACCACCACCCACCCAAACCCCATTTCCTTATTCAATCGCTTCAACCCAAAAAGCAACAACAACCCCCCCCCCCACCACCATTACCATTAAAACCCCACCCCCACCCCAACCCCGCCACCCCCAACCCAAACAACCCCAACAAAAACCAAACCCCCCACCCCAAATTTCCTCTCCAAACCATCGCTACAACAAAAGCAGCAGCCACCACCCCCCCACCCACCACCATTACCATCATATCATCGCTACAACAACCCGCCGCAGCCACCACCGCCCCACCACCACCCATTTCCATCTTATCATCGCTACAACAGCAAACCGCCGCCACCACCCCCACCCCCACCACCACCCACCCCAGACTCTTCAGGGCCCCTTAGGGGATTATATATGATGATTCTATGGAGAGGAAAATCTTACGGACCTTATGACATTGCGGCACTTAGTGTAAGTAGTAAAATTTCTTCCAACTTGACCCCCTCGTGTTGAATGGTTGATTGCTTCTCTGAATAATTTGAAAATACAAAGAAATTGAAAATGGCTATTACCTCTCCCGCGGTAGAAAAATCACGTTCTAGTAATGTTTTACTAATTGTATTATTTACATGAGAATGCGGACACATTGATGGAGTTATTAGGTCTGGACCTCACCTACTTATTCGTGAACGAGATATACGAAAGTCCAGCAACTCACCCCCCCCCCTCCGTTGTATTTACAAACAATTATTTCGTGAAATTAACAGCAGGCAAATGTTTTACAGTGAACCTCAGAGGATTAGTGAATGACATTTTGAAAAACCGTTCAAGGGTACGCCTACCGACATCTTGTTTCTCTCTCTATAATAGGTCGGTATGTGATCGGATTTAATAATGCAACTGATAAAATTACCGGTATATCAATATGGGCTCGGTCACGTTTTAAACGAAAAGTAATGATAAACGTATTTGCTCGCTCGTCTATTAATCCTCTCCGATTTCTGTAATGAGCAGTAAAACAAAACTAGTAAAGAACTCTGTCGTCCGATTTCATCGCATGCTGCCAAATGACAAGACATCGATTATGTGGATTCGGAACTACTTTTAATCAAATTACTTCGGGAGAATATGGAGTAGGTGGTGTGCGGTGCTGTTATAACAGTGTCGAGTGAGGCTAACCTTTGTACGGCGACATCAACTTTTTATTAACTCTTACATATGAGATTTTATTGAACTGGCATCAACAGTTGTAAAAATAATAAAAAATGCTTTTACACAAATGTTAAATATCCCTAAAAGATGATAGATAAGGCATTTTTTAGAAAAAAAGAATAGTAAAGATGAACAAGAGATTAAATCTGGGTTGTTAATAAGAATGGGATAATTCCGATTTCATCGCATTTTTAAAGCCATGAGAAATGATGCACAGTGTGCTCCTGGCATCAATGGGGGGAAAGATGCGAGCCTTATTTCATCGGTCAAAAGGATATACCTTTTCTATGAATATGTTTCAAAAATTGGATAGGGTGGTTGTAGCTGCTCTCGAATATCCGAATTGTATTAATTTCGTATAAAAATAGATTATCATTCATAGCCAATAAACTTGGCAGTACATTTAATATTGACCAATCTCAATCTTTCATCATCCCAAAGCTGCATTGGTCTTTAGTACTATCCTATACAACCATAAACAGTTTACGCTTAACGAAAAATACACTGACACCCAAATTGGTTGATATGATGATTTTTCCTTTTTTATCAAACATGAACATGGAACATAATAAAGGCCTTTGAGTACTGTATCTGCAGCATTGTCTCAGATTA
>NW_028235693.1:0-2500 GCF_977035675.1 Penaeus japonicus | reverse complement strand
ATATATATATATATAATGCATATAATATATATATATAAGATATATATATAATAATAATAATATATATATTCATATATATATATATATATATATATATATTATATTCATAAATATTTATATAGATATTTATATATATATAATATAATATATAATATATATTTATATATATATATGTAGAAAATATATATATATATATATATAATGCATATATATATATTATATTTATATATATATATATAATATCTATAATCTATATATAAATGTATATATATATAAATCTATAATATAATATATAAAAGCATATATATATATTATTTATATAAATAATAATATAATATATATATATTCACCTTTAGTAAAAGAATATTTTAAACTTTTCACGGTTAAAGAATATGAATTTAACTGACGCGTCCGTGTATCTTCTTTTGAGATTTTTTAAGTTATTCAGACTCAACATGAATCAGTTACCACGAACATGTGAAAATTATTTACATGGATTTTCTCTTTGTTTTCATATCCTTTTAGATTGATGAGGTTTTGTATATGCTATCAAAAGCGTAATTATAATTAAAATAGTTTTTGTTGTTGTTGTTGTTGTCATTATTATTATTATCATTATTGTTGTTGTTATTATTAGCCTTTTTGTTACATATATTATTTCTGTCATCATTGCTTATTTCTTATTGCTATTATTATTATTATTTTTTTTTTGTTACCATCATTATTATTATTATTATCATTATTGTTACCATTGTTATAGTTAGCAGTAATATCATTATCATTGTTGTTATTGTTGTTACTATTACCATTATAAATATTATCATTGTTATCATTGTCATTTTTATTACTATTATTATCATCCTCGTCATCATCAGCATCATCATTATTGATATTATTATTATTATCATTATTATTATTATTATTATTATTATCGTTATCGCTATAGCTATTATTATTATAATTACTATCATCATCATCATTATCATCATTTTTATTTTTCATTATTATTATTACTGTTAGTATTATCATTGTTATTATCATAATTTTGATCATTACTATTTCTATTTCATTATTATTATAGCAACGCTAGCTAGGTCAAAACATGGCTAGTATTTCATTAGTTATTTGCAATATCACAAATAGACCTGCTTATATGAGAATGGTATTCAACATGACCGTAAAAACAATCCTTAATTGTTTGTTTTTCTTGGAAAGGTCAGCAATTTTAAATACTGATTTGCAACTGTTGCTTAATGATTTTTTATTTTTTTATTTTCATGTTAAAAGTGTGTGTATGTGAGGAGGAGGAAGAGGAAGAGGGGGGGGGGGGGGGGGGGGGGGGGGGCAGATCAAGGCCCTTCTGAGACTTGGAAAGTGTATTCCTCCTACCCCCCTCACCCCCACCTTACCCCCACCCCCATACCTAGTCCACCCCCCCCCTCGCCCCACACACACACACGCCCAGGCAGCTACGCCCATTGCATACTCAATACACAGAGGAGGGAAAGAGTGAAGAAATTCTCAGGGCGTCTTACTCCCGCCCATGGTGACTTATCGATCTTTGAATATCAAGATCATGACGAGTTTTTCTCATCCATAAAATAAACCTCTTGAAAGACGAAGAAATCATACACTTAAAAGAAGAACTTAGACAAATAGAAATGAAAAAAAGTGGGCATACATAAAATAAACTTTTTGATAGACGAAGAAAGCATACACTTAAAAGAAGAACGTAGACAGATAGAAATAGAAAAAAAGCGGGATAAAAAAGTGTTAAAAGATGAAACACGAAGGTTGTATATCCGTAAGAGTAAGTTTGTCAAAGGAAAAGAGGCGAGATTAAGGAAAATCCAATAAGGAACATGGGAGGTATAGCAGTAATGGGGAAAATGGGACGCAGTAAATGGGGAAAATGGGACGAAGTAAAAGGGAAAATGGGACGAAGTAAAAGGGAAAATGGGACGAAGTAATGGGGAAAATGGGACGCAGTAATGGGGAAAAGGAGACGCAGTAATGGGGAAAATGGGACGCAGTAATGGGGAAAATGGGACGCAGTAATGGGGAAAATGGGACACAGTAATGGGGAAAATGGGACGCAGTAATGGCGAAAATGGGGACGCAGTAATGGCGAGAATGGGACGCAGTTATGGGGAAAATGGGACGCAGTAATGGGGAAAATGTTACGCAGTAATAGGGAGAATGGGACGCAGCAATGGGATAAATGGGACGCAGTAATGAGGAAAATGGCACGCAGTAAATGGGAAAATGGCACGCAGTAATGGGGAAAATGTGACGCAGTAATGGGGCAAATGTGACGAAGTAATGGGGCAAATGGGACGCAGAAATGGGGAAATGGGCCGCAGAAATGGGGAAAATGGGGACGCAGTAATGGGGAAAATGGGACGCAGTAATGGGGAAAATGTCGACCAGAAATGGGGAAAATGGGACGCAGTAATGGGGAAAATGTCGACTAGAACAAGGTTCAATAGAGAGGGCATTT
>NW_028235692.1:0-13473 GCF_977035675.1 Penaeus japonicus | reverse complement strand
ACAAAAGAATTGCGAGAAAAAAGGAGCATGAAAAAAAATGACGATCCTTAAAAAAAAAGAAAAATGCTTAAAATACCACGTTAGAGCCATTTTGATAACGAACGGATTACAGTTAAAATGCCGCTGATTTTCGTTATATTAAAGGGGAAAAAGGCATTCCGAGAAAAAAAGGTGCAACTAAAATTTACGATCCTGAAAAAACCCTAAAATGCTTAAAATACACGTTAGAGCCATTCTGATAACGATACGGATTACAGTTAAATGCACTGATTTTTGTTATATTAAAGGAAAAAACAATTCCGAGAAAAAATGTGCAAGAAAAAAAAAGACGATCCTATAAAAAAAAAAACTAAAATGCTTAAAATACACGTTAGAGGCATTCTGATAACGAAACGGATTACAGTTAAATGTTATATTGAAGCAAAAAGCAATTGCGAGAAAAAGGTGCAAGAAAAAAAAATGACGACCCTGAAAAAAACCCTAAAATGCTTAAAATTATCGTTATATTAAAGAAAAAGCAATTGCGAGAAAAAAGATGGAAGAAAAAACAAATGACGATCCTGAAAAAAACCCTAAAATATCTAAAATACACGTTAAAGACATTCTTATATCGAAACGAATTAAAGTTAAATGCACTTATTTTTGTTATGTTAAAGGAAAAAGTAATTTCGAGAAAAAAAGGTGCAAGAAAAAAAAAGGACGATCCTGAAAAAAACCCGAAAATGCTTAAAATACACGTTGGAGCCATTCTGATAACGAAACGGATTACAGTTCAATGCACGGATTTTTATATATTATGGAAAAATCAATTGCGAGAAAAAAGGTGCAAGAAAAAAAATGACGGATCCGAAAAAAAGCCCAAAAATCTTTAAAATACTGTTAGAGCCATTCTGATAAACGAAACAGATTACAGTTCAATGCACTGATTTTTGTTCATATTAAGGAAAAAATCAATTGCGCAAAAAAAGGTGCCAGAAAAAAATAAATGACGATCCTGCAAAAAAATGCCAAAAATGCTTAAAATACACGTTAAGCCATTCTGATAACGGAAACGGATTTACAGTTCAATGCCACTGATTTTTGCTATATTAAAGGAAAAAAAAACTCTATTCGAGAAAAAAGCTGGAAGAAAAAAAAACATGACGATCCTGAAAAAATGCAAAAAAATGTTTAAAATAACGTTTGAGCCCATTCTGTTAACGAACACGGATTACAGTTCAATGCACTGATTTTTGTTATATTAAAAGGAAAAAATCAATTGCGAGAAAAAAGTGCAGAAAAAAAATGACGCGACCCTAAAAAAAATGCAAAAATGCATAAAATACTCGTTAGAGCCATTCTGATAATAAAAACGGGATTAACAGTTAATGCACTTATTGTGCTATATTGAAAGAAAAAATCAGTTGCGAGAAAAAAAGGTGCAAGAAAAAAAAAATGACGACCCTGAAAAAATGCCAAAAATGCAAAAAATACACGTTAGAGCCATTATGATAACGAAACGGATTACAGTTCAATGCAATGATTTTTGTTTTATAAAGGGAAAATTCAGTTGCGAGAAGAAGGTGTAAAGAGAAAATAACATGAACGATCTTGAATAAATGCCAAAAATGCTCTAAAATACACTTAGAGCCATTCTGATAACGAAACGGATTACAGTTCAATGCATTAATTTTGTTTATATTAAAAAGGAAAAACTCAATTGAGAGAAAAAAAGGTCGCAAAAAAATAAAAAATGACGTTCCTTAAAAAAGCCAAAAATGCTTAATATACACGTGAGAGCCATTCTGTTGACGGAAACGGATTACAGTTCAATGCACTGATTTTTCTATATTAAGGAAAAATCAATTGCGAGAAAAAAGGTGCAAGAAACAAAAAAAAAATGACGATCCTGAAAAATGGCCAAAAATGATTAAAATCACGTTAGAGCCATCTGATAACGAAACAGAATTTCAGTTCATTGCACTGATTTTTGATATATAAAAGAAAAAATCAATTGCGAGAAAAAAGGTGAAAAAAAAAAAAAAAATGACGATCCTGAAGAAAGCCAAAAAATGCTTAAAAATACACGTTAGAGCCATTTCTGATAACGATAAACGGATTACAGTTTAAACAAGCGTGCAAACGTTTGTGTTATATTAAAGGAAACAGAATTGCGAGAAAAAGGCTGCAAGAAAAAAAAAATGACGATCTTGCGAAAAAAACAACGAATATGCTTAACAATACACGTTAGAGCGCATTCGACTAACGCAACGGCCTACCAGTTCAAATGCTCTTATTTCAGATATTTTAAAGGATAGAAAACGACAAATTGCGGAAAAAACGGAGCGCAGGAAAAAGACGACCTGAAAAAAAACTAAACTGCTTAAAATTTACACGTTAGATCCCTCATTCTAGATAGACGAAACAGATTACAGTTCAATGCACTGATTCTTTGTTATATTAAAGGAAGAAAAATCACGTTTGCGAGAAAAAAGGTGCCAGAAAAAAATCTGAACGATCCTGAAAAAATGCCAAAAATGCTAGACAATACACGTGTAGAGGCCATTTGATAACGACCGGATTACAGCTCAATGCACTGCCGTTTTGCTTATGTTAACGCGCAAATCGCAACGTGCCGCAGAAAAAAGGTTGCAAGAAAAAAAAGTTACGATCCAAAAAAACAATGCAAATAATGCTTAAAATACCACGTTAGAAGCCATTTCTGATTAACGATAACGGAGATTACAGTTCAATACCACTGATTTTTGGTATATAAATGGAAATAAATCGTTGCGCTGATGAAAAAAGGTGCAAAGAAAAAGAAAAATGACGCATCCCGAAAAATGTGCCAAAAATGCTTACATAATACACGTTAGAGGCATTCTGCTAAACGAAAACGGATTTACTGTTCAATGCACTGTTTTTTATTAGATTAAAGGACAAAACTTCAATTTGCGAGAAAATAAGGTGCAAGAAAAATCAAATGATGATCTAAAATAGCCAAGCGAATACTGATGTAAGGAATACACTGCTTAGAGCCATTTCCGATAAGCGAAACGGATCGAGGGTCGCAATGCACCTGATATTTGAAATGTTTACTATATTAAGAGGAGAAAATCAATTGCGAGGAGAAAAGGCGCAAGAGAAAAAGAAAACGGTCGCGATGCTGGAAAAACTGCCAAAAATGCTTAAAATACACGTTAGGAGCCATTTTCTGCATATACAGACAACAACTTGGAATTACCGTTCAATGCACTGATTTTTTGGTTTTTATAACTAAAAGAAAAATCAATTGACCGATGATGAAAAAAGGGTGCAAGAAAAAAGAAATGACGGATCCTGACAAAAAATGGCAAAATTGTCTTAAAAAATACACGTTGAGAGCCATTTTGATAACGCAAACCGGCATTACAGTTTAAATGCGCCTGATTTTCGTTTATATTAAAGCGAAATGCAATTCCGAGAAAAAAAAGTTGCAACGCAAACAATATTATCGATCCTGAAAAAGAGACCCCTAAAACCTGCTTAACAATACACGTTAGAGCCATTTCTGATCGAAACGATACGGATTACAGTTAAATGCCACTGATTTTTTGTTTTATTAAAGGAAAAACGCAATTCATAGAAAAAATGATGCAAGAAAAAAAAAAACTGACAGACTGAATAAAAACCAAAAAACTAAAATGTTAAAATACACGTTAGTCGGAATTGACTAACGAACCTGATTACAGTTATAATGTCTAGCTATTGACTAGCACCAAGGCCAATGCGCATCTCAAAAATGTGCAATAAACCAAAAATGACGACCCTGAACAAAAATAAAACTAAAAGCTTAAATTATCGCTTATTATTAAAGGAAAAATCACATTGCGACGGCAGAGAAAAGATGCGAAGAAAAAAAACAAAATGACGATCCTGAAAAACAAACTCCTAAGAATTCTAAATAAGACACGTTAAAAGCAACATCTCTTATATCGAAACGGATTTAAAAGTTAAATGCGACTGATATTTTTGTTCATGTAAAGGAAAAATACGTATTTCGAAGAAAAAAAGGTGCGAAAGAAAAAAAGGAAATGACGATCCGTGAAAAAAAGCGAAAATGCTTAAAATACACGTTAGAGCCATTATGATAAGCACGAAACGGCGTTATGGTGACAGTTAAATTGCGGCCTGATTTTCCTGTTTATATAAACTAAAAAAGCAATTGGCGAGAAAAAGTAGACAGAAAAAAAATATGACGATCCTGAAAAAATACCACTTTAACTGCTTTAAAATACACGTTAGAGCCATTCTGATAACCAAATGGCAGTTACAGTTCAATGCAACAACGTTTTGTCTTATAATTAAAGGTAAAAAGCAATTGCGAGAAAAAAGATAGACCAAGAAAAAAAAGAGACGATCCCTGAAAAAAAAAACGAATATGACTTACATATACACCGTTCTGTTAGAGCCAATTTCTGCATAAACGAAACGGCGATTACGTTAAATGCACGGCTTTATCTTCGTTATATATTAAGGAAAAAGCAAATGCGTAGACAAAAGAGTAGCAAGGAAGAAAAAATGGACGCGATCCTGAAAAAAATGAAAGAAAGCTTAAATTACTGCGTTAGAGCCATCTGATAACGAAAAAGATTACACAGTTCCAATTCCACCTGATTTTTGTCTATATAAAAGGAAAAGTCAAATTCGCGAGAAGAAAAGGGTGCAAGAAAACACAAAATGACGCTCCTGAAAAAACGCCAAAAATGCTAAAAATACAACGTTAGAGCCATCTCTTGATTAACGAACCCGATTACAGCTCAATGCACTGATTTTGTTATATTAAAGGAATAAATCAATTGCGAGAAAAAGGTGCCAATAAAAAAAAAAAGTATACGTTCCCGAAAAAATGCCAACAAATGCTTAAAATAACCGTTATTTGAGCCCATTGTTGATAAGACAAGACGGGATGTACAGTTTCAATACACTCGATTTCTGGGTTATATTAATAGCGAAGATATCAATTGCGAGAAAAAAGCGGTGAAGAAAAGAAATAAAAACCTACGACCGATCCCGAAAAAAATGCTCAAAAGCTTAAAATACCACAGTTAGAGCCATTCTGGATGACGAAACTGAAAACGGATTAGTTCAATCGCACATGATTTTTTCTCTATATTATAACGGAAAATCAGAATTGCGAGAGAAAAAGGTGCAGAAAAAAACAATGATGAGATCCTGAAAAAGAAAGCCAAAAATGCTTAAAGATTACTCACCGTTTTATTAGAAGCCATTCCTGTTACACGAAACGCGATTTGAGCTTCAATGCCACTGATATTGTTGTTATTTAATAAGGAAAAATCATGCAGAGGAAAAAAAGGCTCCGCAAGAAAAGAGAAATAACGCGACGATCCTGAAAATTACATGACCAAAAAATGTGACTTAAAATACATCAGGCTTAGAGAGCCATTCTGATAACGAAACGGATTACAGTTGCGCAATGCACTGATTTATTGTATATTAAAGGAAAATCAAAATCGCAATTGCGAGAAAAAAATTGTCCAAGAAAAAAAATGACGGATCCTGAACAAAATGCCAAAGAATGCTTAAACTACACGCTTTTAGGACCATTCTGATAACGAACAGGTTTACATTTCAATTCACTGATATTTGTTCTATTAAAGGGTAAAATTCAAATTGCGAGAAAACAAGGTTGCAAGAAAAAAAATAGGACGATTCCTGAAAAAATGCAAAACATGCATAAACAATACACGTTCAGAGCCATTCTGATAACGGAAACGGATTAAGTTCAGTGCCATCTGATTTTTGTTATATTAAAACGGATAAAATGCAATTGCGCAGAAAACAAAGGAAGCAAGATGAAAAAATATCGAATCCTGAAAAAAATATACTAAAAAATGACTTAAATAATATACACGTTAGAAGCCCATTCTGATCCACGAAACAGGATTTACAGTTTCTCAATGCACTGATTTTTGACTGATATTAAAAGAGAAAAATTCAATTCTGCAAGGAAAAAAGGTTGCATAAGAAAAAACAAACTGACGATCCTGAAAAAATGCCAAAGAATGCCTTAAAATACCCACCCCAGGTTAGAGCTCATTCTGATAACGAAACCCCCCCCCCGCATCCCCCTCCCCCTCTCCCACCCCCCCCCACCCCCCCCTCCCCCACACCCCCCCCCCCCTCCCCGCCCCCCCCCCATCCGGTTTACAGTTCAAGTGGCCACATGATTTTTGCTATATTAAAGGAAACAGAAATCAAATTGCGAGAAAAATGGTGTAGAAGATGCAAAAAAAAATGACGATTCTGAGAAAAGAAAGCCAAAATGCTTAAAATACACTCGCTTCTAGAGCATTCTGGATACTGAAAAACGGATTTACAGTTCAATGCACACTGATTTTTGACTATAAGGAGGAAATCAATCAATGCGAGAAAAAAGGTGTCAAGAAAAAAGGACGGATCTGAAAAAAAAGCCAAAAATGCTTAAACATGTGACACGGTTAGAAGCCATTGGAGCGATACGAAATCGGGATTACCGTTCATATGCGACTGATTTTTGCTATATTAAAGGAAAATCAATTGCGAGATAAAAAAGGTGCAAGAAAATAAGTACGAATTTCCTGCAAAAATTGCCAAAAATATAGCTTATTAAAGTACCGTTAGAGTCCTTTCTGTTCTATACGAAACGGGACTTACATGGTTCAATGCACTGATTTTTGGTAGTATATGTAAAGCGGGAGAAAAATCAAAATTGCGGAAGAAAAAAGGTGCCGTAAGAGGAAAAAAAAAATGTACGATCCTCTCGAACAAAATGCCCCAAAAATGACTTAAAATGACCCACGTTGGAGCCGATTCTGATACGAAACAGAGTACAGTGTCAGATGCACTGATTTTTTGTTATATTTAAGAGAAAAATTATTTGCGAGAAAAAAGGTGAAAGAAAAACTAAGGAATGCATGATCCTGAAAAAAAAGCAAAAAATGCTTAAAATCACGTTAGAGCCATTCGGATAACGAACGGATTACAGTTCAATGCATGATTTTTGTTTTATAAAGGAAAATGGAAAAATTGCGAGAAAAAGGTGAGAAAAAAAATGACAATCTGAAAAAATGCCAACAAGATGAGTCCGAACGGAGGCGGGATTAATAAAAATACACGTTCGAGTCATTTCTGATGAACAGAAAAACGGATTACAGTTCAATGAGACTGATTTTTGCTGATATTAAACAGGAAAAATCCAATTGCGAGCAGATAATAGGTGCAAGAAAAAAAAATGGACCGGCTCGCAAAAAAATGCCAACAAATGACTTTTTAAAACTACACCGTTTGCAGCCATTATGATACCGAAACGGACAGAACAGGTTATATCGCAGTGATTTTTGTTATATTAAAGGAAAAAAGTCAATTGGCGAGGAAAAAAGGTGCACAATAGGAAAAATAAAATGACGATCTGAAAAAAACAACAACCTCAAAACTGCTTAATAATTACACGTTAAGAGCCAGTTCTGATACACGGAAACGGGGTGTGCACAGGTTTAAATGCGCTGTGATTTTCGCTATATAAAATGAGAAAAATCAAATCTTGCGAGAAAAAAGTGTGCAAGAACAAGAAAAAAATGACTCGATTTCCCCTGAGTAAAAATGCCAAAAATGCTATAAATACACGTTTTTAGCCATTCTTGTTAAGGAAACGGAGATTGCAGTTAAATGCACTGATTTTTATTAGATTAAAAAGGAAAAATTTCCGATTCCGCAAGGAAAAAAAAGGTGCAAGAAAAACCGAAAATGACGATCTGAAAATATGAACCCCTAAAATGCTGCTAAAATACAGTTCCGTTAGACCCATTCTGGATAATGAAACCTGGCGTTGATACAGTTAAATTCGCTGATATTCGCTATATGTTAAAGAGCAAAAATGAATTCGCGAGAAAAGAAAAGGTACAGAAAATAAAAACTGACGATCTGAAAAAAAAACCCTGCCAAAGATGCTTAAAAATACACGTTAGCAGCCATACTGATAACGAAACGGCATTACAGTAGAATGCACTGATTTTTGTTGATATTAAAGGAATTAAATCAATTGCTCTAAAAAAGGTGGCCAAGATGTCAATAAGCTCCTTGACGATACTTGAAAAACACCAAAATTATACAAATGCTTAACCAAATATCGTTTAGTGCTAGTTCTGATTATCTCCGACGAAAACGGAATACACAGTTAAATGCGCTAAGTTTTTGTTATATTCACAAGCGAAAACAGCAATCTAGCGCAGAAAAAAGGTGCAAAAAAAAACCATGACGATCCTGCTAAAAAACCCTTAAAATTCTTAAAGAACTGACGTGTAGAGCTCCATTGCTGATAACGAAACGGAATTATAGTTCAATGCGCTGATATTTCATGCTTTATATTAGAAAGAAAAACGAATTGCGTGGAAAAAAGGTTCAACCAAAAAAAAGCTCGATCCCCTAAAAAAATCTCATAAAATGCTTAACAATATCACGGGTGTCGGAGCCTATTCTGCCATATACGAAAGGATTACAGTTATAATGCACTGATTTTCGTATATATTAAACGAAGAGAAATTGCAGCGAAAAATGAAGGGCACAAGCAAAAAAATGACAACGAAAACAAATACATAAAAAATGCTCTAAAATCTCCACGTTGAGCCCCATTCCACTCTGACCCCCCCGCACCTCCCCCCAAACGCCCCCCTCCTAAAAAACGATACTACAGTGACAAGTGCGTCTGATTTTCGACTCATATGAAAGGTAAAAAACAATGAATTGCGAGAAATAAAGCGTGCAACGAGAAATAAACGAAAAAATGACCGATATCTGAAAAAACCCAAACATAAAAATTCTTCAAAAAAATAACACGTTAGCAGCCATTCAAATAAGAAAGGGGATTACATTTGAATGCACTGATTTTACATTATATTAACTCGTGGAAAAACAAATCAATTGCTGAGAAAAAAGGTGCAAGAAAAAAAAGACCGATCCCGCTCTGTGTCCCCTCGATGCAAAACTAAAACCTAAAACTGCCTTTAAGAAATACTCACGTTATGAAGCCCGTTCTGATAACGAAACGCGATTACGTTAAATTACCTGATTTTCGCTTTTATTAAAGGAAACAAATCAATTACTAGAGAAATAGTGTCCATCAGAAAAAAAAAAATGACGATCCTCAAAAAAACCCTAAAATGCTTTTTAAAATGACTCGTTTACAGCACATTCTGATAAATAAAACGCAACGGATTTACAGTTCAAATGTGGACTGATTTTTGTTATAGTAAAAGGGTAAATAAACCAGTTTGGTCGTGTGAGAAAAAAGTGTGTGTGTCCCCCAAAAAAATAAGGCCCCATCCTGAAAAAGAAATCTTAATAAATGCTCTAAATAGTACACGTGAGCCAATTCTAGTAACGAAACGGATTACAGTTAAATGTGGAGATTTCGAATATTGAAGAGAAAAAGCTAATTTGCGATGCAACCGAAGGTGGCAGAAAAAAAAATGTTCCTGAAAATAAAAGCTAAATGCTTAAATAACACTATGAGCCAATTCTGAGTACTCAACGGAATTAAGAGTTCAATGCACTGTGATTGCTTATATAAGAGGAAAAATCAATTTCGAGCCAACAAAAGGTGACAAGAACAAATAAATGATCGATCTAGAAAAATGCATAAATTCTTAAAATCTACACGCTTAGAGCATTCTGTTAACGCGAAAAAATGATTAAATTCACGACATTACGCACTGATTTTTGTATATTAAGGAAAAATCAATTGCGAGACATATGAAGCAGAAATAAAAGATGCAGTCCTGAAAAAATGCAAGAAATGCATCTATAGTTAAAATAACGTTCGAGCCATTCTGCATATCAAAAAGGATTAATGTTTCAATGCTCTGATTTGTGTTTCGCATAAGGAAACTTTAAACAATGAGAAAAACAAGGGCAAGAAAAAAAGTGACGATCTGACATAAGTAAATGCGCAAAAATGCTTAAATACACGTTAGAGCCATTTTGATAACGAAACGGCATCGGAGCAGTATAAATGCACACTGACTCTCTTGTGTTGCTCTGAATTAGAAAGGAAAAATCAATCGACCGAGAAAAAGGTGCGAGATGAAAAGAAAGACAATGACGATCTGAAAAAATGCATTAAAATTTTACAATACACGTTTGAGCCGATTTGATGAACGAAACGGTATTACAGTCTTCAATGCACTGATTTTTGCCCATATTAGAGGAAACGATGATTTGCGAGAAGAAGGGCATAAGAAAACTCCTGAATATATCAAATGACGATCTGAAAAAGCCGAAAATGCTTAAAAAAGACTACGTTAGAGCCGTTCTGGATAACGAAACGCTATTTACAGTTGTCATGCACTGATTTTTGTTGGTATGCTAACGAAACTCATTTCGCGAGAAAATAAGGTGCAGAGATATAAAGAAATGACGATCGCTGAAAAATGCCCAAAATGCTAAAAAATACACGAGCCTAGTAGACCATTTTGATAACGATAACGGATTACAGTCAGATCTATGCGCTGCTTTCTCCGTTAATTAAAGAATAAGCAATCCGTAGAAAAAAAGGTGGACGAAAATCTTACGACGGCTGAAAAATAACCTAAAATGCCTTCCAAGATACACAGTTAGAGCCACCATTCTGTTAACGATACGGAATTAACAGTTAATTTGCACTGATTTTGGTTATATGAAGGATAGAGAAAATCAATCCTAGAAAAGAAATGTGCCACGAAATAAAAAAGAGATTCCTATGAAAGAAAAAAACTAAAATGCTGAAGGAATACACGTTTATGAGCGCTATTCTGATAACGAAATCTTATACAGTTAAAGGTTCTATTGAAGCAAAAAAGCAATTGCGAGAATCAAGGGCAACTAACAAAAAATATGACGACCCTGAAGAAAAAATCTAAAATGCTTAACCAATTGAATCGTTATATTTAAAGGAAAAACGCATTGCGAGAAAAAACGATGGAAGAAAAATACAACTGCGCATCCAATGAAAAAATCCTGTAAAATATCTCTCACCGCATCACATATAAAAAATAAAGTTAATGGACCATCCTGTTACCCGCATTCTATATATCGGACCATATCACCCCCACCGCATAATCGAATTCTTCCACAAAGATTAACGATCGCTGCCCGCCAAAACACACTTATATTTCTCCGTCCGGGTCTTGCTTAAAGGAAAAGTAATTTCGAGAAAAAAAACAGGTGCATAGAAAACCAAAACAGGACGCGCGCACCCACCCCGCGCCATGCCTGACCAAAAACCGAAAATGCTTAAATATACAGTTGGAGCCATTCTGAGAACGAAACGGATTACAAGTCTAAATGCGACTGATTTTGCCCCTTATATTAAATAAAAATCAACTTGCGTGAAAAAAGGTAGAAGAAGAAAAAATGGACGATCCCTGATCAAAAATACACTTAAACTGCTTAACTTACACGTTAGACCGCCCATTTCTGATAACCAAATGGATTACCGTTAATGCAAAAGTATTGTTATATTAACAGTAAAAGTCAATTGTCTCGCAGAGCAAAAGGAGCCCACGAAAAAACATGACGATCTTGAAAAAAACGATAATGCTCTATACATACTCACCGTTAGAGCCATTACTGGTCACGACGACGGTTTACAGTCTTAATGCGAGTATTTCGTTTTATTACAGCAAAAAGCAATGCGAGAAAAAAGGTGCACGGAAAAACTGACGAAATCAAACCTAAATGCTTAACGACTCACAGTTAGTAGCCGTACACTGATATACAAAGACGCAGATTTAGACAGTTCAATGCATCTGACTTGTGTGTTATATTAAGGATAAATCAGTTGCGAGAAAAAAGTTGCAAGAAAAAAATATGACGATCCTTGAAAAAATGCCAAAATGCTAAAATTACACGTTAGAGCCTCATCTGTATAACGTACGGAGTTACAGATCACTGCACAGCATATTGTTATATAGTAAATGAGAGAGAAAATACAATTTCGAGACACAACCGTGCAAGAAAACCAGATTAACGCTCCCACGGAAAAATGCCAAAATGCTTCAAATACAGACGTTAGAGCACATACTGATACGAAACGGTGATTACAGTACCAATACGGACTGTAGTTTGATTATATTAAAGGAAAAATCAATTGCGGAGTAAAGTTGCGAAGAAAAAGACACGAATGACGATCCGAAACAACTCGACCGCACGAGAACAGCTTAAACAATGAACGTAGAGCCCATTCATGATCACGGCAACGGCTTCCGTACAATGCATGATTTTCTCTTATCTATTCAAAAGAAAATCTATTGCGAGTAAAAAGGTGCACAGCAAAATAAATATGTATGATCCTTGTCTAACACCCTCACATCCCCCAACAACCCCCCACCCCTCTAACCCAACACCCGTTATAGAGCCAATCGATAACCTCTGTTGTGTGTGTGTGTGTGAGTTTCAATGCACTGCTCTTGTTGTATTAAGGAAACATCAATTGCGAGAAAAGCGACGCAAGAGAAAAAAGAAACGCACGATCGAAGAGGTGCCAATAGCTTGTACGAATGACACGTTTAGAAGCCATTCTATACTCGACAACGGATTACGTTCGATTGCACAGATTTTTGCTATATAAAGGAAAAATCAGTGCGAGGGAAAATTGTAAGAAAAAAAGCAAATACGCTCCCTGAAAAAAATGCAAAAAGCTTAAAATACCTACGTTAAGGCCAATTTCTGCCTCTACACTGAACGGAATTACAGTATCAATTTCCCTGGATTTTGTTATATAAGGAAGAATATCAGATTGCGAGAAAAAAGGATGCGAGAAAAATAAGCAGAATGGCGTATCTGAAAAACTGCAAAAATGCGCGAAAAATAGACACGTTTAGCAGTCTCTTCGGATAGGGATGGAACGCATACGTGATTAAGTTCAATGCAAGATTTTTGGTATTGATTAATGGAGAAAATATCAATTGTCGAGAAATAGGTGCCAAGAAAAAGAAATGTAGCGCGATCCTGAAAAAAATAAACTAAAATGACTTAGAAGATACACGTTAGAGCCCATTCTGTATCAGAAACAGATTACAGTTCCAATGCACTGATTTTTGTAGATATAAGGAAAATCAATGCAAAGAAAAAAGTGCAAGAAAAAATGACGCTCTGAAAAAATGCCAAAAACTGCTTACAATATACAACGTTAGAGACCATTCTGATAAAAGTATCGATTACAGTTCTAATGATTTGTGCCCTATTATATTAAGGAAAATCAATTAGTCGAGAAAACGGTGTAAGAAAAAACATTGACGATTCTGACGAAAAAAGCCACTAGAAAGCTTAAAAATACACGTTAGAGCCATCTGATAACGAAACGGATTACAGTTTCAATGCACTGGATTTTGTGTTATATTAAAGGAAAATCAATTGCGAGAAAAAGGTGCCAAGAAAGAAAAAAAGGACGATCCTGAAAAATGCAAATGCTTAAAATAC
>NW_028235691.1:0-4758 GCF_977035675.1 Penaeus japonicus | reverse complement strand
GGGGGGTTGTGTTTTTGTTTGTGCTTTGGTCGTTTTTTATGTTTTTTTTCGGGGGGGGGGGGGTTGTTGTGTTTTTGTTTGTGCTTTGGTCGTTTTTTATGGGGGTTTTTCGGGGGGGGGGGTTAAGGATGCATGTGTATGTACATTTGAGGGGAGGGAATGGATAGGAAGTAGAGGAGGGGTCGATGAGGTATGAGTAGGAAGGATGTAGAATGAGTATTCGTTTTCAATTCATATAGGTAGATAGATGATAGATAGATAGATATTTAGATAGATAGACATAGGCATAGGTAGGGGATTGATAACGGTATTCAGTTATCTGTGTTATAAGAGTACAAAAAATATATGGAAGGAAGCATCAGTGTGTTTGTTATACAGTGAATGGCAAAACTTTTCTCAGTGTTAGTAAAAAAGGCAGAAAAATATATACACAAAAGAAGCTTATAGAGAGATGTTTATTTTATTGAAGATGGAATCAAAGAGGAATTCGAAACTGTTGTCTCTCCTTTAAACAAACTTTTACGTTCACTGTACATTCTGATCTGACTTAGGTACGTATTATTTTAGTGGCATCCTCTTGTCCCAGAAAAATATGAAATAGGTTATTATTTGTCCTTATTATATTATTATAAACCGTTTCTTTCTCATAAACGATTTAAGTGATATAACACAACTAAAGGGATAAGTGGTGTGTGATGTGTGTGTTGTATATATATATTATAAATATATATATATAATATATAAATATATATATAGATATATATATTATATAATATATTTATATACATATATATATTATATAATATGACTGACACCTAATAAAAATAATCCAAAAAAGCTTTCCAAAACAGACTAAACATATAAGTGGTGGATGTGTGTGTGTGTGTGTGTGTGTGTGTGTGTTGGTGTGTGTATATATATATATATATATATATATATTTATAAATATATATATAAACAAAACACGTATACTATATATATATAAATATATAAATTATATATCTTATATATATATATAAATATATATATATCTACAAAAACACTATAAAATAAAAAAATAAATCCTAAACTAACAACAACAAAACAAAATGAAATTCCAAACAACACAGACGCACATTCATGACTCCCAAATTTTCTGATCCTTTGTAGTTTGTGATCTCAAGTTGTTCCTTGAGCTCGATGTTGTGGGCGAGAGGCTGGAGGACCACTTGTGCAGTGCCGATGTGAATCTCCGTGTCTAGAGATTCCTGGAAGGGATCCTCCTCCTGTTGGTAGGTGAAGGGGGGGGGGGGGTGAGAGTGGTCTATCTGTCTCTCTGCTGTTGTTATTTTATCTCTTGATATTGTTTTCCTTCTCTTTTTTTTTCTATCTTTTCGTCTTTTCTTATCTCTCTTTTTTTCTTTCTTTCTTTATTTCTCTTTCTCTCTCTCTCTCTCTCTCTCTCTCTCTCTCTCTCTCTCTCTCTCTCTCTCTCTCTCTCTCTCTCTCTCTCTCTCTCTTATCATTAGTATTAATCATTTATTAATATCATTATAATCATTATCATTATCAATATCATAATAATTATCATTATTATTATTATTATCATTACGATTATTGTTTTCATAATGATTATCATTATTATTGGTATTACCCATCATCATTATTAATATTACTCTTATCATTAATACCACAATTACCATTATCATTACCATCATCCTATCTCATCAACCCACCTCAGGTTTCTCCCATTCATCATCGTCCTCGTAATTATTGTACATTTCCTTCATCAAGTAGAGTCGATTGAGGAATTTCTCCCTCGGCCAGACGAACTCTGTCCCGTTCTCTAGGTTCCTCATCTTCACTTGGATCTGGGGATGGGAGGAAGAAAAAAAATGGGTTGGTTTTTTTTTTTTTTTTTTTTTTTTGGGGGGGGGTTGTTGTTGTTTGTGTGGTTGTGTTTTGGTTTGTGGTCTTGTGTTTTTTTTTTTTTTTTTTTTTTTTTTGGGGGGGGGTGAAATTCTCTCTCTCGTCTTGTTGATTTCTTTTTTTTTTTTTTTTGTCATCTGTTTGCTTTTTTTTGTCTTTTTTGTTGTTTATTTTCGATTATTTAAATTATTTTTGTTATTATGATACAGATTTAAATCTTTTTTATTGTCATTTTTTTTGTTGGTGTTTTTTTTTTGTGATTAGGAGTATTTTCCATATGCTTATGTTGTATTAATTTTTCAGTATGTATCATCATCCAATTCCATCGCTGGGTATTGCAATATTATTACTTTCTTAATCAATCATTAACTTTGACATAATTAACTATCATGTTATCATTCTATCCGTGTCGACAGTATGTAAAATATGTGTTTGGTTTTCTGAAAATCAAGCTGAAGAACAAGAATTTTCAATTTCATGCAAGTTAATGTGCCTTATATGCAACGTATCAAAAGCAAAACAGAATAACAAACATCGAAACTCGCTTGGTTACTTATGGCAGGAAAAAGAGATAAAATTACAAAATGTATTTTCAAAAATAAGAAAGCATTTTTTATAAAATTCGCTTGTAAAAAATGTGTATATATATATGACTGTAAAAAAATGTAGTGATCACACTCATATAACGAAATATCCTAATAAAGTGCTTGCAAGCAAAGAAACTATATGTGTTGCTTGACGAGTAGTCCGTAAGTCACGAGATAAACAAATAGTCAGACAGATAGTAAAAAGTCGCAAACCGTTAGTAAAATCGAATCAAATCCTAACTTGATTTTGGAAAAGTCGGAAGAATATACGCCAGAAATTTTTAGCTAAAAAGCAAATAAAAAATTGTCCCAAAATTTGGAATTTTTTTTTTTAAGCAACAATCGACATTAGATTTTTTATTCGTATCCTCCGGGACCCCATCTAACTCACAAACTGCAAGCAGGGGGGAAACAAACCTTGCTTTCTTTTTCCTTTGGTTATCCCATTTTTAAAAAAAAAATAAAACCCTTTTCTTTTTTTGTTTTTTTTTTTTTTTCCGAACCCCCCGGGGTTTTTAACCCTTTCCCGAATCAATTTTTTTTCCCCTTTCCCGGGGCCCCGGCCGGTTTTTGAACCCCCCTTTCCCCCCCCCTGAATCCCCCCCCCCCCCCCTAACCCGGGCCCCCCCCTTTTTTTCCCCCCACCCCCCCCCCCCCCCCTTTCCCCCCCCCACCCCCCCCTTTCCTTCATATTCCTCCCGTATTATAACTTTTTCCTTTCCCCCCTTTTCCTTTCCCCTCCAACTCCTTTTTTGTTATCCCCAAAATTTTTCCCAAACTTCCTCCTAAATTCCCATTTTCCTTAAAAATAATCATCATAAAGTAAATTTTTAAAAAACACCTCCTTTGGTTTTGTTTATTATCCTTCCGTTTCGAAAAAACCCATTTTTTCCAAATCCATCGATCCCTCTGCTTCCACATACATCATTCAGGGCCCAAACCCCTTCCCTAACTTCAGGTCTCTCACTAACCTTCGGTCCCCCCAAATCCCAAACATTTTTTTCCCCTTTAATGAAGATACGGGCGTTAAAGGGGGGGAAAATTTTTTCTCCAAGTCACAATAAAATTTTCAGGGGGTAATGGGGGATAAACGGGGAAATGGTTTGGAAAAGGTTTTTGGTTAGAAGAAAAAAGGAAAAAGAGAGAGAAAGGGAAGAAGGGAGAAAAAGGGAGAGAGAGAGAGAGAGAGAAAAAGGGAAAGTCAAAAGTCAAGGGGGTAAGATAAAAAGGTGAAAGGGAAAAAGGGAAGAGAGGGAAAAAAAATTTAAATTTTGATAAAAGGGCCTAGAAAAATAAAAAGAAAAAAAAGTAAAGAATAAACGCTAAAGAGCGGCCGTCTCGACTGATTAAAACCGGAACGGAAGGTCTTCTTAAACCCCTCGGCCCCTGCTTTTTCAAAGGGGAAAAACGTTTAATGTAAGTTAAAGGGATGGGAAAGAAAACCAGAGCTTTCCAAAAGGGGAACCCATACCCCCACTCCCCTTATTTTTTAAAGTTTTTTGCCCTTTTTCCTAAACACTCCAAAAAGTAGAAAATTTCCGGTTTTCTTCCCTTTCCTTTTCTCTCATATTTTTAAAGCATTCCCCTTGGGTTTTTTATCTTTACATATTTCCCCCCCCTTAAAGTTTAAAAAAATTCTATTTTCTATTTAAAACCCCCAACACTTAATCGCATCTATCCTTCTCATTAAAAAATTTCAAAAAAATTTTCAATTTTTTTATCACTCTATCATTTTTTTCCCTTTTTTTAAAATCCCTATTTCAAAAAGCTTAAAAAAAAAAAAAAAAAAAAACAAAAAAAAACTTCTTTTTAAGATACAAGCGTAAAAAAAAGTCATTTAAAAAAGCCCAAAAAAACAAAAAATTTCAAAAACAAAAAAAGTTTAAAAAATTCCATGGCCCCAAAAACCATACAAGAAAAAAATTTAAAACAAAAAAAACACGAATAAAAAACCCCAAAACGAAACAGAAAAGAATAAAAAAATTCTTAAACCTTCCGTCTTGCCCTCCCTTTGCCGAGGACCTGAGGGGAACCATAATGATCTAAAATTTTGCCTTTTTGGTTTCCCCATTTTCCCCCCTCGGGGTTTGGAGTTGGGTTTCCCGCCCCGGCCGGAAATCCTTCAAAAGAAGCTCCTTTTGCACCTTCATCTTGTTTGCATCTTTTGAGAGGAACATCAATTATTAAAACGGGGGGGTTTAAAGGGGGGGGGGTTTTGTAGAAAAAGTTTGTTTTTTTTTTTTTATTTTTGCTTCACAGTATG
>NW_028235690.1:0-4012 GCF_977035675.1 Penaeus japonicus | reverse complement strand
TATATTTTAAATTATATTTTAAAATATTTATAATATAATTTTTTAATATAAATATAAAAAGTATAAAAAATTTTTATATTTTTTTATAAAATATATATATATTTATATATATAATTTTATTATAATTATATATAAATAATAAATATATAAATAAATTTTTATAAAATATATAACCATATAAATATAATTAATAATTTTAAATTATATTTTTAAAAATTATTATATTTTTTTTTAAAATTTTTTTAATATATATATATAAAATAAAAAATTAATTTTAAAATATTTAACATAAATATATAAAAAATATATTATATATATTTTTATATATATATATATCAAATATAATATATATATAATATAATTTATATAATTTAAATAAAATTAATATATAAAATTTTTATAATATATATATATTTATAATATTTAAATAAATAAATATATAATTAATTATATTAGTAAATTAAATATATAAAATAAAATTTTTAAATATATATTAATTTATCAAAAATTTATTTATATATATATATATATTTTTATATATATAATATATAATTATATATTTATAAATAAATATATTTTATAAAAAATTTTATTTTTTAAATTTAAAATTAAATATTTTATAAATATTATATAAATATAACTAAATTTATATATTATATATAAAATATAAATATAATATATATATATTTAAATAATTTTTAAAATTTATATTATATAATATAAATATTTTAATATTATATTTTTAAATTTTAATATATAAATTTTTTAAAATATATTTTATATATTATATATATAATAAATTTTATATTATATATTTAAAAATTTTTAATTTTAATATAATAATAAAATTATATATATATATATTAATATTTTTAAAATTATTTTAATAAAATTTAAATATTTTTAAATATATATTATTATATATAAAATTTTATAATAATATAAATTTATTTATATAAAAATATAAAAAAATTAATATTTTATATAATATTTTATATTATATATATTTATATAATATATAAAATATATAAAAATTTTATATATTTATTTTATAATATAATATATAAAAATTTAAAAAAATTTAAATATAAAATTTTCTTATATATAAATAAATTATATAAATATAATATATATATATATAAAATAAATATATTAATTTAAATATATATAAAATTATATATATATAAATATATTATATATATATATTATATATATTATAAATATATATATATTATATATATAATATATTAAAAATATATATATTATATAAAAAAAAATATATATTTTATATATAAATATATATATATAATATAATTTTAAATAAAATTTAAATTTAAAAATTATATTAATATATTTAAATATATATATATAAAATAATATTTATATTTATGTGATTTTAAAAAAATTTATTTTGTTTTTAAATAATATGTATCTTTAGTTTCTATATATATGATATATATTTAAAACGCGGTTCGAGTCCGGGTCAGGGGGGAAAAATTTTGACTTTATTAAATCATTACGAAATCTACCATTTTTTCCCCATATACATAACCTGGGTAATCTGATTTGGGACTTGAATTTGTGATTCCTTTTGCTGCCATTGCCCCGGGGAAAATTGCCCGTGAAAATTCGGTATAAATGCTCTGCTAAGACCCACATGGGTAAGTTTCCAAAATGACTTTCTCAAAAGGCGTCGGTTTTGCCCAATTTTTTTAAAAGGGGGGTCAAGAAACCCGTTTGGCCCAAAACCCCCGTCCCGTCAATCTTAGGGCGCGGGTTCGAGTCCCGTTCAGGGATGCAAAATATGTGTATATATACTAAAATGCCTTTTAACCCCTTCTACCATCTTTTTTTTCCACATTCCCCTGAAATATAACTTGGGAAACCCCTGAATTGGACTTAAATTTTGTGTTTTCCTTTGCTCCGAGTCCCGGGGGGAAATGTCCGTGAAAATTCGCTATCCTCCCTCTACTAAGACCCAAATATTTTTTTCCCGGGCCAATCTTGGGGCGCAGGTTCGAGACGGTCAGGGGCAAAATTTGGGAATGAAATAAATAAATATATATTTAATATATTTTAAATTATATAATATATATATATATAAATTATAAATATAAATATAAATAAATCTTATATAAATTAAAAAAAATTTTATAAAAAATATTAAATATATATACATATTAAAAATATTCTTTAAATATTAAATATATATATATAAAAATATATATAAAAAATATATATAAAATAAAAATATATTATATAATCAAATATATATAAATATTAAATTATATAAAAAAATAAAATAAATATAAAAATTTTATATTTATATGCATATAAAATATAATTAAATATATACTGAAAATATAAATATAAAAAATCCATATAAATAAATACATATATATATATATATTATATATATTTTATAATATATGGGAATAGAAAATAGATAAAAAGAATTAGATATAGAAATGCAAATAAAAAAAATATGCATAATATATAAATAAAAAATATTTTTAATAAATATATAAAAATTATTTTAAAAAATAATAAAATATAAAAATATATAAATATATATATAAAAAATATAAATATATAAAAGAAAAAATAAAATATATAATAAATATATATGTATATAAAAATATATAAATATATAAATAAAAATTTTAAAATAAAATTATTATTTTATTATAATATATATGTATATAAAATAAATATATATAATATATTATATTTTTTTTAAAAATTTAAATTTTTTAAATAATAAATATATATATTTTAAAAAATTTAAATAAATAAAAATTATATAAAAATATATATATTTTATACAAAAATTAAAATATTTTAAATATATTATATATATATATATATAATATAAATATATATAAAAATTTATATAATGATAATATAAATTATATATAATAAATATTTTATATAAATTATATAAAAAATATTTTTATATATTATAATATATAATATAAAAATATATTATATATATATATATATATTAATATAATTTTAATAAAATATATTATTATATATTTTATTTTATATATATATCATATAAATATATATATATATATATATTTTATAAATAATAAATATATAATATATATATATATGTAAAAAATATATAATATTTTATAAAATAAATAATATAATATTTTATTATAAAATATAAAATTATATAATGTATAAAATTTTAAAATATATAAAATATAAAATTAAAATTTTATAAAATTTTATAAAAATTAAAATAAAAAATATATATATATTTAATAAATGAAATTTTATTTTAATATTATATAACAATAATATAATAAAAATAATAATAAAATATATATAATATATATAAATATAAAATAATAATATAAATATAATAAATATATATATATTTTATATATATATATATAAAATTTTATATATTTTAAAAATTATTATAAAATAAATTATATTTTAATATAAATATATATAAAAATTTATATATATATATATATAATAAAAGTTAAGGGGGTTTTTTAATTTTTTTTTTTTTTTAAAATATATATATATATATATATATAAATATAATTTTTAAATATATATATAAAATTTTATATATTTAAAATTTTAAATATAAAATCTATATATATTAAATATAAAATAAAATAAAAATTTTTAAAAAATTTATAAATTATATAGAAAATTTTTTTTTTTTAAAATTTATAAAAATATAATATATAAATTTTATTTATAAAATATATAAATAAATATATATATATTTAATATAAAATATAATATTTTATATAAAATTTTTAATATATATTATATATAATATAAAAAATTTGTTTTTTAATATTAAATATATATATAAATATATTTTAATATATATATAAATATATAAAAATTATATGGGAAAATATAATTACATTTATATAAAATTTTTTTTATTTTTAATATATATATAGTTTAATAATATATATATCTAAAATTATTATTATCTAAATATTATTTTATTATTTATTATTAATTAATT
>NW_028235689.1:10000-11155 GCF_977035675.1 Penaeus japonicus | reverse complement strand
CCACCAATCAGTAATAATAATAAAGAAATCTTTCCCATTTTCTGTCATTGCTTATTAATTCATGACATGATCAGAACAAACTGTCGTTGTTGAAGAAAGAAGAGACGAGCAAAGCTTTCCTTCTTTCTTTCTCTTGCAGTTGAAAACTCGGTCGCTGAAAAAGCACTTTACTTTAAAAACTTTGTTTGAATTCTGAACTTTTGGCCTGGCTGTTGTGTTATATTTCAACGGTCACAGGGGTTTTGGGGTTTTTTTTTTTTTTTTGGGTTTGTTTTATTTTGGTGATGTTTTTTTGACTTTTTTTTTTTGTCTATTTTTGGACACAAATTATCTATTCTATTTTTTGGAACACCACAAAGCTTTTTTTTTTTTTTTCTCTGGAAGAATTATAAACCTGGTTTCTTTTCGTGTTTTCTCTTGTAATTTATATCAGGTTTTTGTGCTGCTTATCGACCCTCCTGTATCAAACACTATATAAACGCGCACACTCAATATATAATATATTATATATATCCCCTCCTTATAACACAATCCCCTCCTTATAACCAATTCTAAACGCCGCACAACTCAATTATATATATATATATTATATAGATATAATCATATATATATTATATATATATAATATCTATATATAGATACATGTATGTTATATTTGTATATTAGGTATTATATATATATATATATATATATATATATATATATTATATATGTTATACATTATGTTATTTATATATATTTGATTATTATATATATAAATATGTATATATATATATATATATATATATATATAATATTACATATGTGATATAATATATTATATTATATATATGATATATATATATATGTATAATATAAAATATAAATAAATATATGTATATATATAATCTTATATTTAATATATATATATATATATAATATTATATATATATATGTTTACACTCATTCTGTAATTATAATATAAATATTTATATAAAGAGAGTAGATCAGATGGATAAAGAAAAATTCAATATTCTGAAATTATTATATTCAAATCCTACACGCACTTTTTACTTAATAGATAGCACTCAGTAGTCTTACGAATAACCAGAGTCGGTGTGTGTATAAATCAATTAAATTTGATGAATTTGATGTGTGATGAATATGTATATTTAT
>NW_028235689.1:0-2500 GCF_977035675.1 Penaeus japonicus | reverse complement strand
CACAGACAGACCAGTTAGGATTATAAACGAAATGGAACTGATGCGCTCATTGTCGTGAAGCCTTGTTAGTTTCCTCGTCAGACATGGTTTGCAGACGGAAAATAATTACGTGGTCACTGCCAGGATATATATATATAGATTTTGTCTACATCTTTCTCTTCTTTCGCTTTTGGTTGGTACACAACGCCTGATGACAATGAAAGGTTACCGCATATGTTTGGGTATTATGATTCCTAGTTATGTCATAGCGCCTGTCTCATTTCCAAAATGTCATTTCATGTTCAGGGACGCCTCCGTAAGCAGGACTGAGCAGGAGACCTTTCTGAAAGATAATTAGATGCCGGGTAACTATACCTTGGAGAGCCGAAACCCTCCATTCACATAATTCTTTCACACAAAATTCCTCCCTTTATCACAGTAAAAGAAGAAATTCCCCTTCTGTTGGCATATAAGAGCCTTAACCCCCTCTCCTCCCCCTAATATGAAAAGAAAAAATGAGTTTGTGATAGCGTGCCAGGGCCAAGAAGAATGCAAGTTCAAGATATAAATGTAAATCAAATTAGTAATCGATAGAAAATAAAAGTTTCACTGATGTATCTTTACTTTGTGCGTGAATTTTTTGCACACACACAATCAGAGTAATGGATATTAAAAAAAATACACCGAAGCATGTTCCTCCTTTAATCGCTCATGGCTGGAGTAGAGACATTTTTATTGAAATTAACCACATATAAAGATTTTTAATAAAATCGCCCAAATCAATACAATCAAAATCCTTCTTCACATAACTACATTTTTTTCTTCTTACCCTTGATACAACCCCACAAGATACAACCTTCCCTCGGCAAGGCGAAACCTAAGCACTATGGCCTACGTAAACCTTGATTCGAACCCGCTCTGGAAGCCAAACTAACATCTCTCTTTTTCTTTGTCTTTCAAGTCAAAACTAATGAATTATTCACCAGTATTACCTCTAGTACTATAGAATGAATGATACTGTTTATGTTAACATGAATCTCATAGCGATCAACCGAAGTGACAGGTAAGTATTCCATCAAGTCAACTCTATCAATAACCAAAGGCCTGAACTATTTGCCATGTGTAAAAAAAAAAAAGAAATAAATAAAAGAGAGTATTGAGTCAGAAAAAGAAAGAAATAGAACGCTGGAACCGATTGGAACAAACAAGTTTAACGGATTTATTCTGAGTATAGAAAATAAAAACTCTTGTGAGTTTCAATGCCCCATGTTCGAAGAAAATAAAGTCCTTTATTACTGTTTTTTACTTAAAAAATAAATTGAAATCATTTTTAATAACCTGAAAAAAAACTTAGTGAGAACGCTTCAAGCGATCAAATTTCGAATAGTATTATATGTCATTTTCCTCTCTCTCCTAGCTCTTTCTCTCTCTCTCATAGCATCCGTTTTTGAAAGTAAGGACCCACGTGTCTCAATAAACTTTTCAAAAGTCAAAGTCTCTCTCTCTCTCTCTCCTCCTCCTCTCTCTTCTCTCCTCTCTCCACTCTCTCTCTCTCTCATCTCTCTCTCATCTCTCCTCTCTCCTCTCCTCTCATCGTTCTCCTCTCTCTTTCTCTCTCTCTATCTCTCTCTCTCCTGCCCTCCTCTTTCTCTCGCTCTTTTTTCCGCCCTCCCTCCCTCTCTCATCTCTCTCTCTCTCCTCTCTCTCTCGTCTCTCTCTCCTCTCTCTCTCTCTCTATCTCCTCTCTCGCTCTCTTCGCTCTCTCTCTCTCTCTCTCTTCTCTCTCTCTCTCTTTCAACAATGAGTGCTTACATGAGAGTCGCATACAGAAATTCACCAGTTGGTGTATTGACTACTTATCAGCTAAAACGTTTTCCCAAAGCAATGTATATATATGAAGACATACTCCACGAATGTAAACGGACTTGTAACATCAACGTAATACAATTTCCAAAATGCACGCCATACCATTCATTTTCCATTTATTCTATCAATACGGTAAATGCATTTATTTCGACGTTCAACTAGTAATAAAAAGGAAGAACAGGTGAATAGTGCCTCATTCCATCCAACAGACGTTGTATTCGGCGAATGGCACACGCTGGTTCGAACACTGAAAGTAAGGCTGGGATATATCTTGGCATGCAGATAGGTCTTTTTTTTTTTTTATTCTAAATGGTTGTCTGATTGGTGTCGTTATTCATAATGATAGTTATAGTATATATAGATATAAGATTATAAATAGATATATATATATATATATATATTTAATAATATATAAATATATAAATATAATATACTTACATATATATATTATTTTTAATTATATATATAATAAATTACTATAAATTATATATAATATTACATTTAAATACATATATATATATATATATATTATATATATATATAAATATTTATAATCTAATTTATATATAAGAATATATATATACAACATATATATATATATATATTATATATATATATATATAATTGATATATATATATATATATAAAGATATAT
>NW_028235688.1:0-5000 GCF_977035675.1 Penaeus japonicus | reverse complement strand
GATGGAGGGAGAGGAGAAGAGAAAGAAGAGGAGGTGGAGAAGGGAAAGATGAAGAGGAGGAGGAAGATAAAAGAGAGGGGGAGAAGAGAAAGAGGAGGAGGTGGAGAAAGGAAAAACTAAGAGGAAAAAAATAAGGATGAAGGAGAGGAGTGAATGCGTAGGAAGAGGAATATGAAAAGGAAGGGGAGAAGGGAAAAAAAAAAAAAGTAGGAGAAAGAGGAAATAAAAATAAAAAAAAGGGGGAAGAAAGAAGGGGAGAAGGGAAAATGTAGGAGGAAGGGGAGAAGGGAAAGAGGAGGAAGAGGATGTAGGTATATGCTGTGTGTAAATATAGAGGTATAGAGAAAGATGGATCGAAAGAGGAGATAGGAATAGAGAGGAATAAGAAGAGAGTCAGATAAAAAGAAAGAGAGATAGAGAGATAGCAAGAAAGAGGGATAAGATAGAGAGATATGAAGATAGATGTAGAGGAAGAAAGATAGATAGGAAAGTAGAGATATAGACAAGAGAAATAGAAAGACAGTTAGAAAGACAGAAAATAAAAAAAAGATAGGGAGACAGATAGAAAAGTAGATGTCTTAATACAACAGACCAGTAACTGAAGTAAAAATATAAATTCATTCCTTTTTTTTTTTCTTAATTAATTTGATTTAATTTAATCATAATTGTTTAATGTTGCAAATGACTTATCAATTGATGATCCACTCTAAACAGTGGATTAAACTTAATGAATGATAATTATCTAAAAAAAATAATAATAATAAATAAAAGTTGTAAGAAAAGTAGGAATACAGAAGTGACAAATAGGAAAAGCCAAGAAAACAAACATATTCACCATTTTTATTGATATGAAAAAAACAAGATATCGAGACTCTTGAAACACGCAAGAGAGATTTCCTTTCCTTTCATTCAGAACTGATTCCGTTACGGAACCTATTACACCACAGGACAAAATAGGTTCAGAAAAAATCAAACACATGTTCATGGGCAGTCTACACGTTCCCGGTCTCCCCAAAGAGGCTGTGAGGCAAAATAGGTATAGGTATTATCTAAGTGCAAATGATTCAATATCATCTAATAAGTATATGCGAGTACTCAGTGCAAAGGGGGTTCTCAGGTACATGGCCTTGGACTCTCACTTGTAGAGGAAATACTTGAACATTAATACGAAGCTGAAATGAGCAAATCTCTTTGTCCCGTTGGGAATGAAATTAGTAATAAACATGTAATAGACATAAAGGTTATTCTTTGGGTAAAGGAACCAGAGGTCTTTCTGCGTTAGAAGAGTAACATAAGGTAAGGAGATGGCATGCATTGCTAGTATCATTCAAGAAAAGGTTATACTAATACTTATAGATATGCTCATATATGATCATGTATCTATAGGGATATGAAGGGATAGACAGGAAACATATGAAAATATACATTTGCTCATGTTTTAATCTTCTTGAGGGAAAACAAGAGAAAAAAAAAATAAAAAGTTGAAAGAAAACTACACTATTTCCTTCTCCATTGTCTCTTCCTCTCCAAAAGACAAACACAATTTCTGCCGAAGAGTCTTTAGAGCTCACTGGTCGCTCCCTTACGAGGGCGAGCTAACAAAGATAGAGGAGATCTTAATAAAGGACATATCATTTACCCCCCGGCAAGGGTCACGCCCTAGGCCGCACCTGAAGAATGGTCTTGGCGGCTTCTGGTTTAAGATTGTCTGCTGCTGCATGGGGAGGGGGTCTGCTAGTGCTTGGGAGGCTTGTCCCTGCTTGCTGCTTGGGGAGGCTGACCCTGCCTGCTGCTTGGGGAGGCTCCCTGCGGTTCTGCTGCTGCTTGGGGAGAAGGCTTGTCCCTGGGGAGGTGTCCTGCTGCTTGGGGAGCTTGTACCCTGCTGCTGCTTGGGGAGGCTGTCCCTGCCTGCTGCTTGGGGAGGCTCGTCCTGTGATGGGATGATGTCGTGGCCTGCTGCTTGGGAGGCTGTTCCTGCGGCATGGTCCCCGACCCTGCTCCTCCTCGCAAGAAGACTGAGTGGCAGAGATGCCTCTGAGGCGAGGGCCCGCCCCCCCCCCACCCCCCCCCCCCCCCCCCGCCCCCCCCCGCCCCCCCCCCCCCCCCCTCTGGCAGCGTGGCTCGGCCTCAGCTCCTGAGACGGTTTTCAAATCCCAAAGGAGAAGAGCATTTGAGACACTCACAGGCACTGCATTCGGGCTGTCTGTCACCTCAAATCCTCTCCATGTTATTCGTGACTTTAAAAGTTTCCACAAAAATAACGTTTCTCTCACATGACACACACGCACAAGCACACGCGTAAACAACAGGCACGCACGCACACACACACTCACACGCACATGTACATGCACATACATGCGCACACGCACACAATGAACAGCACGTATAAATCACAGTCGAGTTACGCACATGCATGCCACACACAGTGCATACACAAACACACGCACACACCATACACATATATGTATGTATGTATGTATGTGGTATTATATGTATCTATATCTATATCTATATATATTACACTATATATAACATATATATACCAATATATATATATAATTCTCATATATATACATATATATCCTAACTTATATAAATATTATACAAAAATACACATATATTTCATATGTATATACATAAAAAAAAAAAAATGAAAGCACGTAAGTCTGTGTATGTCTATATGTATATGTATATGTATATGTATATGTATATGTATATGTTATATATATACATATACATATATATGTATATATTATATATATAAATTATATTTATACATACATATATATATTATAGATATAATATATATATAATATATATTAAATCTAATTATCTATATATATATTATATATATATTATATATATGATATTATATTCTTTATATATATATATAGAAATTATTTATATATTAATATATATATATGTCTATATCATATATATATATATATATATATATATATAATCATAATTATATATATATATATATTATATATTATTATATATAATATCTATATATATATAGACATATACATGCTGTGTGATATGTATATATGAATATATATGTATATATAACTATATATATATATATATATCAATATATCATATATATATTTATATTTATATATATATATATATATATATATGTGTGTGTGTGTGTGTGAATGTGTGTGTATAGAATATCTATGTGTATATATATAATATATAATATATATATATGCCATATAAATATATATATATATATATATATATATATATATATATATATATATATATTATATATATATATCATATATATCATATATATATGTATATATATATATATATATATATATATATATATATATATATATATAGTATATATATAATATATATATTGTGTGTTGTGTGTGTGTGTGTGTGTGTCGTGTGTATGTATATATATGAATTTATATGACATATATCAATGTATTGTAATGTATGTAAGTGTATGTATATATATATATATAAATATATATATATATATATATATATATATATATATATATATGTTCTATATATTTATACATATATATCATAAATATATAAATATATATTAGACATATATATATATATATTATATATATATATATATATTATATTTTTATATATTATATATATATATATATTAGATATATATATATGAGAGAGAGCGAGAGAGAGAGAGAGAGACATACATTATTAAAGGGATCTACAAAATACTTGCCTCTGAAATCCTCTCACATCAAACCCTGTTATCCCTTAATAGGGAATATAAATGTTCATCTTCCGTTCTTGCCACTCCAAACTGTCTCTGAAAAAAGAATCAACCTTATCATATCAATATGTAGGGCTCTACCATCTCACCCATGTTCTATTACGTTCTATAACACCTAAAGCCCTCTTTTCTCTATCCCTTACTAAGACCACACTACTTCTAATAATACTTCTATCTTCTATCACAGTACTTTGATTTCTCTATCCCTTACTATCCCTCACTTACTTTGTTTTACTAAGCAAATCAAATCTGAGTCAAAAGAAATCAGCTGCTTTGCCCTTTCCTATAATGGTTGTCAGTGTCTAGAAATGACCCCGATTTCGCCAAGACGAGAGGCGGCTTCTGAGCCAACGGTCACGGGACATCAGCCTGAAAGCAGTGGAGGATTCCTCTTCCTCATTTTCTTATCTTTTCTTATTATTGTTACTGTTATCAGGTGACGGAATAAGCGTGCACCATGTTCAATGTGATTATTTTTTCAATCTATTGATTTATTGAGCACTAAACTTGAGGGCAGTTCAGAAGTTTTGGTCTCATGTTGCCCTTTCCTGACAACTAAATCTGAGGTTAGTCTAGCATTTTTTAAGAAAATTGAAGTCATTTTTAGATTCTGTTTATGTGGCCTTTTTTTATCACCATTATCATTATGTCTTATTACTACATAAAGATTATCATAGTCATCACGACATTTCTATTCTTATGATTTGGTTTATGTATTTCTGATTCATCTTTGTATATAAGTAAGTGTTTACGTGGTGTTGATAGAGGATGTGTATAAATCCATTGATACAGAATACGATACTGTTTGTATGGAGTGTATCATCTCTTGCACGATGTCCTTACCTACGCTCGCTTCAGGTGGCTCTCGCTCTCTCCCTGCTTCTCCTCTCGGTCTCTGAGCATTTCCTGCAAGGCAGAATTTACTTCTAAGATATTTTTCAAGTCTTTATTAACGGCATTATCAGCATTGGTATTTTTGCTATTCTTTTTTATGATGATATCATTGGGTCTTTCAAGAACCTCGTTTCACATTCATTGTATTTCAGTATTTTGAAAATTATATATATATATATATATATATATATATATATATATATATACATATATATATATATATATATATATATATGCATATATATATATATATATATATCTATATATATATATATATATATCCATATATAAACATATACATACATATATATATATATATATATATATATATATA
>NW_028235687.1:12500-17500 GCF_977035675.1 Penaeus japonicus | reverse complement strand
CGCCTCCTCCTCCTCCTCCGCCTCCTCCTCCCCCCGTACTTACCTTCCCTCTCTCTTGCCCAACATAGCTCGCCATGCCATCTCATCCCTCCGTGCCCAGCATATACACTCGGCCATCTAAAGCGGCTTCCGACTGCCCAACATTCACACAAGACCATAAAGAACACGGGAGGCTGGAGGAAGGCTGGATGGAGGGTGGAGGGAGGAGGGAGGAGAGTGGTGGGAGGTGGGAGGAGGCTGGAGGGAGCGGAGGGGGAGAGAGGGAGACGAGGGAGGAGGGTGGGAGGTGGGAGGAGGGATGGGGAGGAGGGAGGAGGGAGGAGGGAGGTGGGAGGTGGGAGGCTGGAGGGAGCGGAGGGGGAGAGGCGAGGAGGGTGGAGGAAGGAGGCTGGAGGGAGGTGGGAGGCTGGAGGGAGCGGAGGGGGAGAGGGGAGGAGGCTGGAAGAAGGAGGGTGGAGGGAGGTGGGAGGAGGGAGGTGGGAGAAGGGAGGAGGGAGAAGGGAAAAGGGAGGTGGGAGGTGAGAGGTAGGAGGAGGGAGGAGGGAGGAGGGAGAAGGGAGGAGGGAGGAGGGAAGAGGGAGGAGGGAGGAGGGAAGAAGAGGAAGAAAACAAAAAGATTAATAATAAGAAGGAGAAGGAGAAATAGGAGGATGGGGAATTGAAGGAGGAGGAGGAAGAACATGTAGAAGAAAAAGAAGAAGAATATAAATGATGTTGATGATGATGAAGAGTACAGGAGGAAACGGAGAAGAAAAAGAGGAGACTGAGAAGAAGGAGAAGAAGAAAAGAAAGATGTTGATAAGGAAGAATAAGATGAAGAAAATGCTAATGATGATGAAAAAGAATGAAAATTGACAAAAAAAAAAAAAAAAAAAGCGAGGGAGGGGGGGGAGCAGTCATGGCACCGAAAGCCAGCAAGACCAAGAGGAAGCCAAGAGGCGAAGAAAGAGGCAAGCCAAGAGCAAGAGGAAGATGCAGGGGGGCGAGGCAGCGCCAGGTAGAGAGAGAGAGAGAGAGAGAGAGAGAGAGAGAGAGAGAGAGAGAGAGAGAGAGAGAGAGAGAGAGAAAGAAAGAGCAACGACTCGGCGAGCGAGGCGTTGTGTGCCCGGCATAGCAATGCCTGATGACCGCCGGGGCACCGTGAGACGCCCGTATGCCGCCTGAGAAATGAGTTCTCGTCAAGGCATAACGAACGGGCAGGGCGACGTGCCAAGCAATGCCTTATGCGCGGGCCGTGAGTCGTGTATCGGCTCGAAGGCATGCCGGGCGGTGATATGTTAATATTAACATATCGGCTTGTTTTAACTGGGGCTTGGGGTGTGCGGGCGGGGTCAGGGTGGAGGGGGAGGGGGGAGGCAGGGGACGGGGGGCGGGATGGGGGGAAGGGGCAGGGGCAGGGGCGGGGTGGTGGGGGAGGGGTTGGAGTTGGTAGGAAAAGGGTTAATATAAATGTGTTTGTGAAGGAGAGAGTTGGAAGGGTGGAGGGTGGTTGGCTCATTAGAATTATTTATTGTTTTTTGTTCAAATGGTAATACGAAGAGAGAGAGAGAGAGAGAGAGAGAGAGAGAGAGAGAGAGAGAGAGAGAGAGAGAGAGAGAGAGAGAGAGAGAGAGAGAGAGAGAGAGAGAGAGAGAGAGAGAGAGAGAGAGAGAGAGGAGATTCGAGAGAGGAGAGAGTGAGAAGGAAAGAGAGGGCGGAGAGAGAGAGGAGAAGTGAGAGGAGAGAGTAGAGAGAGAGACGAGAGGGGAGAGGGGAGAGGGGAGAGTAAGTCAGATTATCAAAACAAAAACTGATCTGACAAGAGTGAGACAATCTCACATCATAGTCTAAAATAAATATGCATTATAACATATGAATAGATACAATACTAGAATTTCCCTCACAAAGGACATAAGCATGGATAGACATTTATATCCATCTGCTAATGAGAAAGCTCCTATTTATAGACTGTCAATATATCATCTGATACTTTAACTCTGGGGAAAAACGCAAATAAAATATGCAAGATCAAAGTATGCAATATCTGTAGAGATAAATGAAATAAAAGTATAGGAACTATTTAAAATCTGAGAGTTATAAAAAAAAATGTATAAAATAATGTATTATAAATAACATATAGATAACAAGGACAAATCGATATAACATACATATACGAATATAAAAAGATAAAGACCTGATTGAGAAAAAAAATAATGATAATGAATGATAATAAAGATAATGATAATAAGGATGATAATGATACGAATAATGATGTTAAGATGATAAGACCGATAAGTCATTAATTAATATAAATAAAGATTATAACAAGAAACATAAAATCATAATAACGGTGATAAAATTAATGACAGCAGTTATTACATTCGTAAGATTAATAACAAACTTTTTTTTTTTTTTTTTTTTTTTTTTTTTTTTTTTTAAGGACTATAGAGGTCCTTCTTTCGCAGGACTTCAATTTTGGCAACGAAAGACCGGAACCTTAGGACCGTGTGCAGGATTCGAACCTACTCGCTCGGTGATCCTACACTACCACTATCCCACGGCGGTCTCGTTGGTAATGATGATGGTTATCTTTTTATAATCTATTATGAATTATCATTATCTTCATTAGTATCGTAGATGTTATAGTTATTAAAGTTCTCGGTCTAACTTGGGATGACGGCGTAAGGAACTTTGCCTACACGATAGAAGCAAAACGAGAATGTACAGTCGAGGGCAACAAAAAGGCAAAATAAGATCAAAGCAAAAATGGGTGGTGTAGTGGGGGGGGGGTGGGGGGGTGGGGGGGGAGGGGGGGGGTGGGTGGGGGGGGTGGGAGGGGTGGTGTGAGTGTGTGTGTGTGTGTTTGAGTGTGTATGTGTGTTTTAGTGTGTTTAGTTTTGTGTGTTGGTTTGAGAGTGTGAGTGTGTGTGTTAGGTGAGTTTGTGTTATATAGTGTTTGTGGGTAGGTGCGTGCGTGTGTGTGTGGGTGTGGGGGGGTGTGTGTGTGTGTTGTGTGTGTGTGTGGGGTGGGTGGGGGGGTGTGGGGGGGGGTGGGGGGTGTGTGGGTGGGGTTGTTGAGAGTGTGTTATATATTGATAGATTGTGTTTAGATGTGTGTGTGTTATTGTTATGGGGGTGGGGGGGGGTGGGGGTTGGGTGTTGTGTGTGTGGGTGGGGGTGGGTGGGGTGTGAGTATAGTGTATGTGTTTGATTTATTTTTTGTGTGTTTTGTTTTTTAGTTTCTTGTGTTGTCATTTAGATTCTATATATAGTTGTTATATTTATTTTAGATTTAGCTATTGTGTGAGTTTATAGTGTTACTCTCTACCCTCTAACACACAAACACACACACACACACACAACTCAAATCTATATAAATATATAGATATATATATATATTTTATTGATATAGTATAAAGTTATATATTTGATGTTATTTTATTTTTTTTATTTAATAGTACACACTCACCACACACTCACACACACACTACAACTCACTCACACTACACACTAACAAGTTATTTTCTTTTATTATAATTTTTATATATATATATATATATATATTTATAGATATAAATTAGATATATATATACTTTTATATTTATATATTGAGATTATTTTTAGATTTTTACTGGATAGATATCTATCTATCTATTATCTATCGATCTAGCTTTGAGATAGACATATATATTGACTGTTCAGAGAGATATTTATTGATTTTTATATATTTGTGTTATTTATTATTGTGTGAGAGATATATATATATGGGGGGTGGGGTGGGTGTGTGGGTGGGGGTGGTTGTGGGGGGGTGAGTGTGGGTGGATGGGGGTGGGGGGGTGGGTGTGTGGTGTGGGTGTGTGTGTGTGTTGGTGTGGGTGTGGGTGTGGCACACACAGACTAATATGCTCTAACTCAATCAATCTCCTCACATCACTACACTATCTATATAACTATATCTATAGAGTTTTAGTGTTTTTGAGTGTTGTTTGTGTGGTGAGTGACGTTGAGGAGTGAGTGAGGGAGAGTGCTATTTGGGTGGGGGTGTGGGGGGTGGGGAGGGGGTGTGTTTGAGTCAGTGGATTGTGTGGCAATATCAACTCATCTCCCACTACTCACCTCACACTCTCTCTCTATTAATATCTCTCCTCAATTATTATTATTTCGTTAGCGTGATATATTTTGTTTGTTGATTTATTGTTTTTGAGAGTTTGTTGTGTGTTTTAGGAGATAGTATATATATATTTAGGTATAGTTTTAGTTATAGTGTTTGAGTTTTAGAGTGAGATGGTTGTTGTTATTTTGTGTAGTGATATATATATATATATTATTTTGTAGAGATTCATATTTGTATTTATATATATGTATAGATTAGTTATATTTATCTATGTATAGATAGTTGTTTATAGTGTGATTGTCGTGATATTTATATTGTATTTACTATATAGGTAGTATATATATATATTGTTATTATTTTGTTTTTTGATTGTGTTAGTTATATATAGTTTTGGTAGTATAACATATATGTATTATTAGACTATATCTATTTTTTATATATGTATAGTTTTAATGTTTTTTGATTTGTTATTTATATTGAGTTAGAGTTTAGAGAGTTATATATTTATATTTATTTTATATTTTTGCATGTTCATACTGTCCTTATTTTACACCTCACACAAACACATACTCCACACACCACAAACACACTACACACACACACACAAACCACACACACACACAACCAACACACACACACACCATATATATTTATATATTAGATTTATATAGATTTATATATTTATTTATTTATATTTTTTTATATATTAGATATATAGAGAGAGAGATAGAATAGATAAAAAGAAAGTTAGATTTAGAATTACATTTATGTTTATTATTTACTATATACAGATATTTACCACACCTATATATTTCTGAGATATAGTATTATATATATAGATATATATATATATATTGATATTTATATACAACACACACACACAAACACAAATCTCTCTCTCGCGCAC
>NW_028235687.1:0-7500 GCF_977035675.1 Penaeus japonicus | reverse complement strand
TGAGAGGTGTCTGTGCAGACGTATAAATTGAGACAGACAGACAGGCAGACAGAGAGAGACAGGTGGGAGAAGAAGGAAAAGAAATTGAGGAGAGAGTACTGTAGGAAAGAGGACTACTGCGAGAGAAGGAGAGAAAGAGAAAGAGAGAGAGAGAGACAGAGAAAGAGAGAGAGAAAGAGAGAGAGAGAGAGAGACAAGAGAGAGAGAGAGGAAAAAGATAGAGATGAAGATAAAAAAGAGAGAAGAAGAAAGATAGAGACGAAGAGAAAAAAGAGGCAGAAAAAAAGAAGAAGAAAAGGCAATAGAAGGGAATGAAACAAACAAGATTCTATGCCTCACGTACAACATTTCGAAGCAATACCGAATAACAGTAAAAAAAAAAAAAAAAAATAATAATAATAATAATAATTATCACCAAAATCTTAAAGGAAAATGGGCGAAACAGTTGGACGGAGCCAACAGCCTATCAGATGAACAAATTTCCTTTATCAGAGTCAACTATTTGAAGAATGGAGGGAGGGAGGGAGGGAGGGAGGGAGGGAGGGAGAGCGAGAGGGAAAGAGTCGCAACGACCTGCGTGAGGGCCTGTGATGGAGTGCCCTTCGATCTTAGTGTGATTACGGTCTCGCGAGTGTGTGACTGTATGTGTGTGTGCCTCAATGTGTGTTTTGTTAACTGTGCTGTCAGATGGATAATTGATGATCAAACCCTTTGCAAATTGCGGCTTCAACCTCGGCGAGTATAGTATTATACTGTTAGCTGGCAGATTTTAAACATGTATATCTGTATGAATGAGGAAGTTAAAATTATCTGGTAATATGCTATCTGAAGATTGAGTAGCTTATAATTTAAGCTAAACCCAGTTTTCTGCTTCCCAAGTTGAACCAAAAAGAACCCCGGCCCGGCGTCCCCCGCCCGCCGCACCCCGAAGTCATGAGTAACAGCGACGTATATACACACGACCGCAGGGTTTATCGCTCGCAAGCGGCGGTCATGAAGAAAAATGATTTGCTTTCCCTTTTCTTCATTAGGCGGATGGGGGAAGGATGGCGAGGAATACGCCATCGAGAGAGCGAGGTCTCTTTCCCCTTTTTGTCTTCTGAAGGGAGAGCCGTTTTGAGTGGCTTGTAGATATATATATTATAAATATAAATATATATATATATTATAAATATATATATATATAATATATATATTATATGTATATATATATATATTATATATATATATATAATATATTTTATTTATATCTATCTATCTATCTATCTATCTATCTATATCTAAACTATCTATCTATCTATCTATCTATCTATCTATCTATCTATCTATCTATCTATATATATATATATATATATATATATATATATACACATTTGATATCTATACCTCACCTCTCTATATTCCTTGCTTTCACTGTCTGCCTCTCTCCCTCTCCCTCCCTCTCTCTCTCTCTCTCTCTCTCTCTCTCTCTCTCTCTCTCTCTCTCTCTCTCTCTCTCTCTCCCTCTCTCTCTCACTCTTCTACTCTCACTCTCTCTTATCTTTCTCTCTCTCATCTCACCTTCTCCTCTACACTCTCTCTCTCGTCCTCTCCTCACATCTCGTCTCTCTCAAACTCTCTCTCTCTCTCTCTCTCCTTCCCTCTCTCTCTCTCCTATCATCCCCATTTATCGCTCTGTCCTTCCAGCCCCCCTCCCTCCCCTTCCTCCTTCCCTCCATCACCCTCCTCCTCCTCCTCGCCCTTTCAATTCACGGACTTCCTTTTCACCCCCATCACTCAAGCGCTTAATGCTGGTCTCGCCAACGACTGATTGTAAATGCATAAAATCCACACATAAGAAAAACGCGATGCCAATGCCAATGACGGGGCATCGCAAGCACCTCACGTCCCAATGCACGTCATATGCATACCGCCCAGCCTGTCATTAGGGGCATTATACGCTGTCACACTCCGCTCTGCAGACGCGAGTGGTAAATGTGTTCTGCGCGCTGGTTCAAGGGTTGTATCTGTTTGTCTGTTTGTCTGTCTGTCTGTCTGTCTCTTTCTCTCACTCACTCACTCACTCACTCATACTCTCTCTTTCTCTCATTCTTTTTCTTTCTCTCACTCACTCACTCACTCACACTCTCTTTCTCTCTCATTCTTTTTCTTTCTCTCTCTCTCTCTCTCTCTCTCTCTCTCTCTCTCTCTCTCTCTCTCTCTCTCTCTCTCTCTCTCTCTCTCTCTCTCTCTCCCTCTCTTCCTCCGTATTTTCTCTCTCTCCAGCCCTCTCTGTCACTCTCTCTCTCTCTTCTCTCTCTCTCATCTCAACTCTCCTCCTCTCTTCCTCCGTCACTCTCTCGCTCTCTCCTCATCCTCCGTCACTCGTCACTCATCTCTCTCTCTCTCTCTCTCTCTCTCTCTCTCTCTCTCTCTCTCTCTCTCTCTCTCTCTCTCTCTCTCTCTCTCCCTCTCTTCCTCCGTCACTCTCTCTCTCTCCCTCTCTTCCTCCGTCACTCTCTCTCTCTCTCTCTCTCTCTCTCTCTCTCTCTCTCTCTCTCTCTCTCTCTCTCTCTCTCTCTCTCTCTCTCTCTCTCTCTCCCTCTCTTCCTCCGTCACTCTCTCACGTTGACCAGCTGTTACGGTTTTTATCCCACCGTCAGAGAATTGTTGACTCAGTAGATTGGAATTGTTGATTTCTTGTGTGTTTTTTATCATAAATGTTATGAATTGTTATTATTGTCTTTACATCGGCGCTGGACACGTTTTAATAAAGTCGAATAAAAGTTTACACGACCTTTTACCATTTCGTGTCTGTGTGTTTTTCTTTTTTTTTGTTTTCTTATCCTGTGACAGCCATCAAAATATTGTTAGACTGAATCAACATAGGATGAGATGGTTGGGTGTGAAGGCAGTGAATGGACCTCGTTTTAGCGCAAATTTACGATATAAATGCATAGCGATATTTCTATAATGACCTGTGATCATATAATATAATGTCCTTTTTTTATAATGATGATGATGTTCTTATTTGTTTTCAACAGTATCAAAGAAAAAAAAAAGAAAGAAAGAAAGAAAAAAGCAGGGAAGTAGTATCATTATAATGTCTAATGCCATTAATGCACGAATATTTTTATTGTTATCATTACTAAGCCTCCCATCGTCATTATGATGTATATAAATATTTTTATATTCATCAATATCATTATGATTATTTTTATTTGTTTTTATTCGCATAATAATCACTTTTATCATGATAATGATAACGATAAAAATCATATATATGACAACAATAATCATAGTAATGAGCATGACAATGATAATGAAAATGATAATGATAACGATGATTATAATCATAATAATAAGGATGATGATAATACTAATAATGATAATGATAAGTGTAATACTAATAATGATAATAGTTATAATAACAGGGATGTTGAAATTCTAATGATAATACTAAAAAGGATGAAAGTAATCGTAATTGTGATAGCAATAATAGTAATGATAGTAATAGTAAGATAGTAACAGCGATAGTAATAGTAAGAATGATAATAATTATAACAATTATACTAATACTACTAATGCTGCTGCTGATGATAATAATGATGATAACATTCATGATAATCATACTAATATTACTAATGATAACATTAATGATAATGATGCTGATGATGATAATGACAATAATAATGATAATAATGACAATAGCAAAAATGATGACAATAATGATAATGATGATAAATAAGTATAAGAATAATGATAATGATAATAATCATAATAAATACTGTTAATAATAATGATAATAGTAATGAAAATTATGACAAAGATAAAGATAATTAGCAATAGTGATAATATTGATAATGATGAGGAGAATAATGATAAGGATGATGATAATATTATTAAAGGTGATCTAAATGAAAATCAAAATTATGGTAAATTAAAATAGTATTGATGATGATAATAGTATAACGATAATAATGTTGATGATAATGATGGTAATACTGATGATAGAACAAAGGATAATGATGGTAATAATGATAATAGAACAAAGGATAATGATAGTAATAATGATAAAACCGGTAGAAAATAAATAAAATAACGATAATAGTAATAACAGCAATAATGATAATAATACTGATGATAAGATCCTCAGGTAACGAAGAAATATCTCGCTCACAGGACGCCTGAAGACCAACTCATTTAAGGGGTTTAGGTTCTCGACATAGGAAGCGTTTTAAGTGGGGTTGGGGGCGGGGTTATGGCAGTATGTGGGGGGGAGGGGGGAGGGGGGAGAAGAAGTAACGGGTTTGAGGATCGATTTCGTAAGGAAGATATATAAGGAGATATCGTGAAGTGGGCGAGGTTTCTAAGTTCTTTTCGTGTGGAAATAACTGTTGATAATTAAGCCGAGGATGTTGCAAATACTGCTTTGATCTATTGTGAGTTAGGAGATTAAACAAAACCAACTTTCTTCACTTTCCTAAACATATCAGTGTGCTCTTTTAATTGAACACAAGGAGGCGTAACAACTTCTGCCCTCCTTCCTTTCTTTCATGATTGGCTAGCTGATTAAAAAAAAAAAAACTATTAATAGCTCCTTTTACGAAAGATCCGTTTGCGAAAGGAAAAAAATTAGGAAAAAAACTCGAGGCTCAACGACAGTTTCTGAAGTTCGCGAATCTCTCAGGAACTCTTGCAAGAAGCGTTGAGCAATTCTGTTGCACAATTTACGGCGTCATTACGGAGACCACTGCAAGCAGCTGGAGATAATTTCCTTATACTCAGTTCGCACCAAAAGAAAGAAGGAAGCTGCTGTGAGAGGCCTTAATAAGTACACGCACAATATATACTGTATATATGTACGTTTTGTGAGACACATGCGCTCTGTTTCGCACGCACAACAAAGACAAACACCAGGAACATATGCTGTGTATAATAAAGATTGTTCTCTCTCTCTCTCTCTCTCTCTCTCTCTCTCTCTCTCTCTCTCTCTCTCTCTCTCTCTCTCTCTCTCTCTCTCTCTCTCTCTGTGTGTGTGTGTGTGTGTGTGTGTGTGTCTCTCTTTCTCTCTCTCTCTCTCACTATCTCCCTTTCTCTCTCTCTCTCTCATCTACTCATCTGACCACACACAAAGACTCACGCCTGGTCCTTAAGCAAACACACACACACACATACACACACACACACACACCTAACCCTAAATACCCATGTGCAAGCACACACACACACACACACACACTTACACCTAACCCAAAAGACACACACAAGCAAACACACACATACATATAGCCCTAAAGACACACGCAAGCACAGAGCACAGAAAAGAGCCAGCACCAACACGTTCACGCAGCCGCCTCGCCCACCGCCCTCCTACCCTCCCTTCCCCCTGCCCTCCCCTCCTCCCTCCCTCCCTCCCTCCTGCCCTCCCTTCCTCCTGCCTTCCATCCCTCCTTCCCTCCCTTCCTCTTACCCCCCCTCCCTCGCTATCCCTTCCTCCTACCCTCCCTTCCTCCTACCCCCCCTTCCTCCTATCCCCCCTTCCTCCCTTCCTCCCTCCCTCCCATCCTCCTACCCTCCCTCCCTCCTCCCTCCCTTCCCTCCGACGAAAAGGGGTGCTGGGGTCGCCAGCCCCCGGCCAATTTCTCGAGATCAGCGGGTGTCGTCTTATGCCAATAACTTTTCCAAATAAAGAGGGACGGCGCGGGAGTTGTCGTGGTCTGAGAGGATATTATTAAACGCCATCGCCCCGATCGCTGACAGGTCCCTCTCTAGGCGTATCATTAGATCGATTTTGCTAATCAAACATGTGCTTGCCGGGGCGAGAGGGGGTGGGGAGGGAGGAAGGGAGGAAGGGAGGGAGGGAGAGAGGGAGAGAGGGAGGGAAGGAGGGAGGGATGGGAAGATGGGGTGGTGTAGATGGGAGGGGTGATGGAGAGGAGGGAGGGGGTCGAGGGGATGGAGAAAAGAGGAGTGGGAAGGGGAGAGGAAAGGGAGGTGGGAGAGGGGGAGTTGGAGAGATGGGAAGAAGATGGTGAAGAAGAAGGAGAAGAAGAAAGAAAAAGAAGAAGAAGGAGAAGGAGCGAGAATTAGAGAGAAAGAGAATGAGAGAGAGAGATAGTGGCGGGGGAGGAGACGAGGGAGTGGAGAAATGTAAAAAGGCAATAAACATATAATGAACTAAGCGGATAAAAAAAAAAAGAAGATGGAAGAAAACAAGCAAGAAGCAGGAGTGAAGAAGGAGTAAGTAACCAGAGGGCAAGACAGAAGAACCCTAATAGAAGCAGACAAAACATAATGCAAGAAAGAATAAAAAGAAGAAAAAAAAAAGGAGAGAGAGAAAAAACAACAACAGAATTAGGCAAAATAACCTAGGCAAAAAGGGATCCCTGTAAAGGCAGCCAAAGGGAGAACAGAGCAAACAAGGGAAGAGGAAGAGCGACAGAGTGTGGGCTGATAGGACGACGAGTAATATAAAGAGTGACAGCAACAATGTAGATGTATCCCTTTTGATGGTACGCAATTCGCAGGGATGATTATGCAATTGCCTGGCCATTATACACGAGGAGTAAGTGCACGCCCAGCGCAAGAGGAAGCTACAAATAACACAGACACAGTAACACACATATACACACACTCACACATAAGCACACACACACTCTCTCTCGCATATAAACGTATACAAAGGGTCTATGCGTACACACACTCTCACATAAACTTCTCTTATATATAAACGTACACACAAACACACAGAAATGTAAAGAAATATATAGAAATATTTATAAATACATACATAGAAACACAGTAATTGAAACAGCGCCATATGCACAAAAAGAGCAAAAACACACAAACACATCTAACCACAATAACTCCCCCCCCCCCTTCCCCCAATCCCAGCCTTCCCCCCCCCCTATCAATGACCCCCTTGACCCCCCCCCCCCATCCCCGATACGCCACGACGGAACTACCTTGTCGCGCCTCGTAACAGATTGGCTAATTGCGACTAACGACAGGTTGTGACGACAGCGTAATTGGCAGCGTTACCGAGTGTGACAAGTCGAGTAAGTTTGTCGTTACCGTGACAGGGGGGGGGGTCGATTACCTTCTGACTGCCGCATTTTCTTAAGGTTTGGGGAGTGGGGGAGGGAGGGGTTGGGAGGGAGGGAGTATACCTCCCATGGAAATGTTTGTCTGAAAATTGATTTTATTATTTGAGGCAATATTCCCGAAAAAAATTATTTCATAGCAATAAAATAATGAGGGTAATTATAAAGATTAAATAATGGTAATAATTAACACTGCATCTAATGATAGTGATAACAATGATGATGAGAATGTTGGTGATAATGAAAATAGTAATAACATAATAATTGCATTGATAATGGTAATGATAATGATTACAATGAGAATAGTTATGATGATATTGATAATGATGATAATGGTAATAATAATAATGATAATAGTAATAATAACAATAAAAATGTAATAATGATAATATGAAGATGAAGAAGGAAAGGGAAA
>NW_028235686.1:0-14834 GCF_977035675.1 Penaeus japonicus | reverse complement strand
CAATAATAACGATATTAATACTAACAATAAAAAAAATATGATGGTGATTATAAGTGAAGCTCTCTTGAGAAGTGGGGGGGGGGGGTGGGGGGTAGAAAAAAAAAAAACACCATGAGGTTGTGCTTAGTTTATTTAGGAGAATTAACATACATGGCGCGTGGTGGTGCCAAGAGAACGAGGTAACACTAGGTAGCGTGGTGGCTGGGGCACTGTGTAGGCACTAGGGTAGGGTGCCACGGTCTTCGTAGAAAGGGCATCGTGGCCTTGTTTGAGGGCGAGAGAGAGAGAGAGAGAGGGAGGGAGGGAGAGAGAGAGAGAGAGAGAGAGAGAGAGAGAGAGAGAGAGAGAGAGAGAGAGAGAGAGAGAGAGAGAGAGAGAGAGAGAGAGAGAGTGAGAGTGAGAGTGAGAGTGAGAGTGGAGTGAGAGTGAGAGTGAGAGAGAGAGAGAGAGAGAGAGAGAGAGAGAGAGAGAGAGAGAGAGAGAAAGAGAGAGTGAGAGAGAGAGAAAGAAAGAGCGATAGAGAGAGGAGAAGGCATATAAAAAATAAACAGATATAGAAAATGAACGAGGAATATCGAAAAGAAACAAAAAAACAGACACAACAAAATAATTCACATACAAAAAAAAGAAAAAAAAGAAGAATAGACTAATGCGCAACTATCACCACTTCGAAGAACCCAGACTTAAAACATGAAAAATGAAAACCCATGAAATTTTTTCGTTTAAAAGGCCCCCAGATGCATTAAACAGGCTGAGAAATACCCCTTTGGGAAAGAAGTACAAAAGAATGTTAACCCCTTCTCATAAAAAGTGAAAGAAAACGATCATTCAATTATCATGGGGGCCCCGGGGAGAAAGTTTTTTTAAAATTAAAAATTTCATGATAATTATTAACGATTAACCAATCGTCAATTAATCAATCAGTCATTTAATTAATCACTCATTATTAATAATTGAAAATGGGATGAGGGGATAAAATTAAAATAAGGGTTTTGTTTTTTTTATATAATATATAATGTAATATAAATTTAAATAATATGTGAAATTAATAAATTTAAACCCAAATAATAAAAAAAAAAAAGTTTAAATTTGATTAATGATATTAAATATCAATCAATCAAACAATGATTAATCAAGAAAGTAAAAATTTTGATAATAATAAATCAACTTTTAATCTAATTAACTAATAACAAATTTATTATCAAAAAATTAAATTTTGAAATTACTTATATTTGATAAAAATCATTGTTTTTTATCTTAACCATTTCAGAAACGTTTTTTTTTGGGTATTTTTATCATTATTTTCTCTATTACTATTATTGTTGTTGCATTTTTTGCTATTTTTATCAATCTTGTCATTAACATCATTATCATCTTTATCAGTGTTTTTTTTAATCATAATCATCACATATCATGTTAATATCACGACCTCTTCATCTTTCTTTCATTATTGTTATAATTACTATACTTTTGATTTAAAATTCTATAAATTTATCCCTTATATTTTTTAGAGGGAGAGGAGAGGGAGAGGGAGGAGAAGGGGAAAGGGAAAGGGGGGGTGAGAGTGAGAGTGAGAGTGAGAGTGGAGTGAGAGGGGAGAGTGGAGTGAGAGTGAGAGCGAGAGGGAGAGTGAGAGTGGAGTGAGAGTGGGGGGAGTGAGAGTGGAGAGAGAGAGAGAAAAGAGAAAGAAAGAAGAAGAAAGAGAGGGAGAGAAGAAGAAGAGAGAGAGAGTGAGAGTGAGAGAGGGAAAGTGAGAGAGAGATGGAGGGAGGCATAGAGAGAATGAGAGTGAAAGAGAGAATGAGAATGAGAGAGGGGAATGAGAGAGAGAGAGAAAGAGAGAAATATAAAGATAAAGAGAGAGAGAGAAAGAGAAAGGGATAGATAAATAGAAAGAGAGAGAGAGAAAGAGAAAGGGATAGATAAAAAGAAAGAGAGAGAACGAGGAAAGGAAGAGGGGAGAAAGAGAGAGAGAAAGAAAAGAGAGAGAGAAGGAGGAAAGAGAGAGAGAGAGAGAGAGAATGGGGAGGGAAGGGGGATAGATAGAGAGAGAGAATTGGAGGAAAAAGAGAGAGAAAAGAGAGAAAAAAAGATAGATAGAAAAGAGAGAGAGAGAAGGAGGAAAAAGAGAGAGAGTCGCAGAGGAAACCCCTTTTTAAATGTTTTGATCCTCCCAAACCGAAAGACTCCTCTTCGATCTATGGAATCAGGGTTTTCCTGCCTGTGATCCCTTTCTGCAAACCCTTCTACTTTAAATTTAACGGGGGGACCATAAGATGAGGTAAAGCAACGATAAGATCGGATATTCGGGAAGGAGGGGAGAGAAAGAAGAGAAGAAGAGAGTAAGGGGTGAGTGAGTGAGTGAGTGAGAGAGAAAGAGGGGAGGAGAGAGAAAAAGAGGGAAGGGAGAGAAAAAGAGAAAAAATTTTAAAAAAAGGGGAAAAAGTAAAAAAGAGAGAGGGGGAAAGAGAGAGAGGGAGAGAGAGGGGAGAGAGGAGAGGGGAAAAGAGAGAGAGAGGGGAGAAGGGGGAGAGGAGAGAGGGGAGGGGAGAGAGAGAGAGGAGGGGAGGAAAGGGGGAGGGGAGAGAAAAAAAAAATAGAGAGCAAATAAAAAGATAGAGTGTGAGAGTTATATAGAATGCTCATATATGATATCAAAAAAATGGGTAAGGGTCATTGTAAAATACCATATGAAAAATTGTATTCAAACTGGCGAGGAAATCCCCGGGGTCAGGTCAGGTAACATTGATTGATAGGTAATTCGCACATAGTTTCCCTTTGGGCCAAGACCTAGACTCTTTAAAAAGGGGCTTAATTTCCCTTGACTGTCAAAACATATTACATTCCAGACTCCTTTTCCCCCTTAAAAAAACCCCTGGAGGGCGGGGGGAAAAGCGAAAAACCCTTTTCCCTATAAAACAGGAAATCTGGAACAACAGGGAATTGAGATCGGCTGCACTACCACTACCACTTTTCTCTTTCCTGTTCATAACTTTTTGGGGGGTAAATGGGGGTTTATTAAAAATTTTGATCATGGTCTGTAGTGTATATATCTATCTATCGTGTACCATAACGTTAGACCATCGGGGTTTTGGAATTTAAAATTTTATCTGAAAAAACTCTTTGTCTGGGATCAACTACCTTATTTGTTTGGGGGGTTATTATTACCAAAAAGACTAAAACATCCACCTCAAACTGGTGGGGAGCAGTGGGATCCATTCTGCCCACACCTCACATTAAAAAGAGAGAGAGAGAAAAAAGAGGAGGAAGAAAGGGAGGAGAAGAGAGGATAAAAATGAGAGAGAGTGAAAAGAGAGAGAGAAGAAAGAGAGAAGACAGAGTGAGCCCAAAAAGAGAGAGAAGAAGAGAGAGAGGAAGAAAAAGAGAGGAGTGAGGAAGAAGAGAGAGAGGAAAGGGGAAAAAAAAGAGAGGGAAGAGGAGAGAGGAGAGAGAAAGAGAGGAAAGGGGGGAAAAGAGAGAGAAAAAAGAAAGAAAAAATGAGCAGACAGGAAGGGATACAGAAAGAAAGAAAAAGGCAGACAGACACAGAGAGAGATTGAGTGTGAGAAAAGAGAGAGTGTAGAAACATGAAAGGGAATGTTTGAGGTTTTAAAGTTGGAGTAGAGAAATTCTCCGTCAACTGTGGGGAAAGATTGAAGTTCACAGAAAACTGGCGTCTAGTGAAAACAGTAAGGTGAGTTCCCTGCCCTGGAGGTGAGGTGAATAGACTTTGGTTTGGGTTTTCTCTTTTCGTTGACCCGGCTTTGGCCCAAGGCCAATTGGGAGCTGTTGCTTGACCTCCTTCCAATGCCCGGGCCCTGACTTTCCACTCTTGTTAGGCTAGGTGGGGGCTCCCACCAAGGGGTTGTTAGAAATTTTGTTTTTAAAAACTGTTGGGGAAAACAAAAAGTTTGCTTATCTTAGCTTCATACGGGGGATTAGCTTTTCAACAAGTCCCAAAGTTAGAACTTGGGTATTAGGGAAAGGGGGGGCTTCCGATAAAAGCAACATTGCTCAGCCAACTACCCAAACGAGTCCCTACATAGGTTGTACTTTTGGCCTTTATTTGAATTTTCCTTTTTTCCACCCCACTCGGTCCTCGACTGGTGTTCCACCGGTCCCCTTTTCGCTCTGGGGTTGTTATGGGTCCCCGTGGTGACAAGCCCTGGACCAAAAATACACACACGAGGCCGAAAGATAGAGGGAGAGAAAGGTAAACTTTTAGGGGATGGAGATATGTTCACCTTAAGACAAACCCAAGTTTTTAAATTTTCGACCAAAGACCAAATTAGACACGGAATCTTTGATGGGAAATAGTAGCCCCAAAAAATAATGAAAAAAATTTGATATTTCCCCAAAGGCTTCTTGATTATTAAAGGGCCGTTTATCGTACTTATTTACCTTGCAATTTTGGGTGAAATTTTTATACAATTTCGGGTTTTTGCGATTTTTATGGACAATTAAAATTTAGTGGGATTTATTCACATTTAAAGTATAATATTTGGTAAATTATATAAAGAAAACTTGATTTTACCGACATTTTAGTTTTTTTTACCTTGAGATTCGACATTCACTGTCGATCTTACTTTTTAAAAAAATTACGTACTTAAATCGAATTTTTTTTCATCGGGGGTTTTTATTTCCCTGGCAATTCCCTCCCCCACATACCTTGGCATTTCTTTTAACTAATCCTAGTTTCTTCTAAAATTTTGGTACCCCCTAATTTTTAAAAACCTTCAATTTCCATTGTTTTTTTTCCCTTTAAAAAAATACCTCTGAGGACAGGACACGCCACAAATTCGCTATGATCTGATGGCTTTTTTTAAAAATTTTGGGGGTGGATGTGCTTAAGCTACATTATTGTTATCAGGTCATGCGGTATAATGCTTTCCCCTCTTACGCAAAGTAAGATTGAATTTGAAAAGGGAGAGGGGGGGGGGGGGGGGGGGGAAGGTTTGAAAGATTAAAAAGTGAGAGTGGAGGAGCAAAAGGGCGAGAGTAAGAATTGGTTAAAATATATATATATATTTATATATAATATATATTTAATATATATAAATTTTTGTGGGGTGGTGTGGTTGGGTGTGTGTGTTGTGTTTTGTGTGTGTGTTATATATATATATATATTTTATTTATATTTTTTTTATATTTAATATATATATATATGTGTGTGTGGTGTTGTGTGTGCGGGTTTTGTGTGTGGGGTGGTGGTGTGTGTGTGTTTATATATATATAAAAATAAAATATATATTTATATATATATATATTATATATATATATATATTGTTTGTGTGTGTGTGTGGGGTGTGTGAAAAAATATATATATAATATATATTATATATATAAAATATATAAATTTATATTTAAATATAAATATATATAAAAATTATATAATATATATAATTATATTATAAATATATATTATATATATAAAATTTTTAAAAAAATATTTATAATTTTGTATATATATATATATATTTATATATATTTTTAATATATATGTAGAGAGAGAAGAGAGAGGGGAGAGAGAGAGAGAGAGGAGGAAGAAAAGGAGAGAGAGAGAGGGAAAAGGGGAGAGAGAGAAAAGAGAGGAAGAAGAGAGAGAGAGAGAATGAGAGAAAGAGAGAGAGAGAGAGAGAGAGAGAGAAAGAGAAAGAGAAAGAGAGAGAGAGAAAGAGAGAGACTGAAACAGACTGAAACTAAGAATGAGAGAGAGTGAGCAAGAGCAAAAGGGAGAGTGCAGAAAAGAGCAAGAGAGAGCGAGATATAGATAGATACACAGATAGATATATAGATAGAGAGAGAGAAAGAGAGAGAAAGCGCGAGTGAGCGAAAGCAAGAGCTAAGTACAGTAATACCCATAACGGGTCTCCATACACAATAATCCTTCTAGACTATTAATCTTGCTTAGAAAGAGACCAACCAACTGGACATCAACACTTTACGCCACAGACATTAACACGCGGGATTGAAATGTAAACAAAACAGGAAGAGATTGAAATGTAAACAAAACAGGAAGAGATTGAAATGTAAACAAAACAGGAAGAGATTGAAATGTAAACAAAACAGGAAGAGATTGAAATGTAAACAAAACAGGAAGAGATTGAAATGTAAACAAAACAGGAAGAGATTGAAATGTAAACAAAACAGGAAGAGATTGAAATGTAAACAAAACAGAAAGAGATTGAAATGTAAACAAAACAGAAAGAGATTGAAATGTAAACAAAACAGGAAAAGATTGAAATGTAAACAAAACAGGAAGAGATTGAAATGTAAACAAAACAGGAAAAGATTGAAATGTAAACAAAACAGAAAGAGATTGAAATGTAAACAAAACAGGAAGAGATTGAAATGTAAACAAAACAGGAAGAGATTGAAATGTAAACAAAACAGGAAGAGATTGAAATGTAAACAAAACAGGAAGAGATTGAAATGTAAACAAAACAGGAAGAGATTGAATGTAAAACAAAACAGAAGAGATTGAATGTAAACAAAACAGAAAGAGATTGAAATGTAAACAAAACAGGAAGAGATTGAAATGTAAACAAAACAGGAAGAGATTGAAATGTAAACAAAACAGGAAGAGATTGAAATGTAAACAAAACAGAAAGAGATTGAAATGTAAACAAAACAGGAAGAGATTGAAATGTAAACAAAACAGGAAGAGATTGAAATGTAAACAAAACAGAAAGAGATTGAAATGTAAACAAAACAGGAAGAGATTGAAATGTAAACAAAACAGGAAGAGATTGAAATGTAAACAAAACAGAAAGAGATTGAAATGTAAACAAAACAGAAAGAGATTATCTTTATATTTCTCTCTTTCTTTCTCTCTCTATCTTTATATTTCTCTCTTTCTCTCTCTTTCTCTCATTCTCTTTCTCTTTTTATCTTTATATTTCTCTCTATCTCTATTTCTCTCTCTCTTCTTCCTCTCTCTCTCTCTCTCTTTATCTTTATATTTCTCTCTTTCTCTCTTTCTCTCTCTCTCTCTCTCTCTCTTTATCTTTATATTTCTCTCTTTCTCTCTCTCACTCGCTCTCTCTCCCTCTCTATCTGTTGTCTATCTTTATATTTCTCTCTTTCTCTCTCTCTCTCTCTCTCTCTCCCTCTCTCTCTGTTGTCTATCTTTATATTTCTCTCTTTCTCTCTCTCTCTTTATCTTATTTTTCTCTTTTTTCTCTCTTTCTCTCTTTCTCTCTCTCTCTTTATCTTTATCTTTCTCTTTTTCTCTCTCTTTTTCCTCCTTCTCTCTCTCTCTCATTCTCTCTCTCTCTCTTTATCTTTATATTTCTCTCTCTCTCTCTCTCTCTCTCTCTCTCTCTCTCTCTCTCTCTCTTTCTCTTTATTTCTCTCTCTTTCTCTCTCTCTTTTTTTATTTCTCTCCCTCACTCTTTCTCTTTCTTTATTTCTCTCTTTCTCTCTTTCTTTCTTTATTTCTCTCTCTCTCCCTCTCCCTCTAAAAATATAAGGGATAATTATATAGAATAATATCTAATCGTATCAGTAATTATAACAATAATGAACAGAAAGATGAAGAGGATCGTGATATTAACATGATATGATGATGATTATGATTAAAACAACACTGATAAAGATGATAATGATGTTAATGACAAGATTGATAAGATAGCAACAAATGCAACAACAATAATAGTAATAGAGCAACTAATGATAACACTACCGAAAACAACGATACTGATAATGGTTAAGATAATAACCCTGATTGCCTCGCCAGTTAGAATACAATATTCATATGGTATTTTACAATGATCCATTACTATATTTGATATCATATATGAGCATTCTATATAACTCTCACACACTATCTCTTAATCGCTCTCTATTCTCTCTCTCTCTCTATCTATATATCTATCTGTGTATCTATCTATATCTCGCTCTCTCTCTCTCTCACTCACTCACTCACTCACTCACTCACTCTTACTCTCTCTCTCTCTTTTTCTATTTATCTATCTTTGTATCTATCTATATCTCGCTCTCTCTCTCTCTCACTCACTCACTCGCTCACTCACTCACTCACTCACTCACTCACTCACTCACTCACTCACTCACTCACTCTTACTCTCTCTCTCTCTTTTTCTATTTATCTATCTTTGTATCTATCTATATCTCGCTCTCTCTCTCTCTCACTCACTCACTCACTCACTCACTCACTCACTCACTCACTCACTCACTCACTCACTCACTCACTCTTACTCTCTCTCTCTCTTTTTCTATTTATCTATCTTTGTATCTATCTATATCTCGCTCTCGCTCTCGCTCTTTATCTTTATATTTCTCTCTTTCTCTCTCTCTATCTATATATCTATCTGTGTATCTATCTGTATCTCGCTCTCTCTCTCTCTCACTCACTCACTCACTCACTCACTCTTACTCTCTCTCTCTCTTTCTATTCATATCTATGACTTTGCGTAAGAGTGAAAGCATTATACCGCATGACCTGATAACAATAATGTAGCTTAAGCACATCCACCACCAGATAAACTAAGCCATCAGATCATAGCAGAAGTGTGGACGCTGATCCTGTCCTCAGAGGATATTTCTTTAGGGAAGAAAATCAATGGATCATCCAAAGTGTGTTAAAAACTAGGTATACCCAAAAAATTATTAGAAAGAAACTATGATTAGTTAAAAGAAATCACACAGATATGTGGTTGGGAAGGAATTGCCATGGAAATGAAAACGCTCTAAAATCGAATCACAATAGCGTACGTAATGTTTTTGAAAAGTAAGATCGACAGTGAATGTCGAATCTCAAGGATAATAAACTAAAATGTCGGTAAAATCAAGATTTTCTTTATATAATTTACCAAGTATTATGACTTTAAATGTGAATAAGTCCCACTAATTTTAATAGTCCATAAAAATCGCAAAACCTGAAATTGTATAAAAGGAATTTCACAAACTTGCAAGGTAAATAAGTACGATAAACGGCCTTGAATAATCAAGAAGCTTGGTGAAATCATCAATAATTTCATTATTTTTTGACGCTACTATTCCTATCATGATTCCTGTGTCTAATTTGATCTTTGGTCGAATTAAAGACTTGGAGTATGTCTTAAGGTGAACATATCTCCATCCCCTAATGTTTACCTTTCTCTCCCTCTATCTTCGGCCCTCGTGTGTGTATTGTTGGTCCAGAGGCTAGTCACCACAGGTACCCATAACACCTCAGAGCGAAAGGGCACCGGTGGAACACCAGTCGAGGACCAGAGTGGAAGATGAGAACAAGGAAATTCAAATAAAGGCCAAAAGTACAACCTATGTAGGGACGTCGTGTGGGTAGTTGGCTGAGCAATGTTGCATGTATCGGAAGCCTTTTCCATACATACCCAAGATTCTAACATGGCACTTGTTGACCAAGCTAATCCACGCTATGAAGCTAAGATAAGCAAACATTTTCAGTTTCCTCAACAGATTAACAACAATTACTAACAACCCATTGGTGGGAGCTCCACCTAGCCTAACAAGAGTGGAAAGTCAGACGGACATTGGAAGAGAGGTCAAGCAACAGCTCTAATTGGCCTTGACCAAAGCCGGGTCAAGCTGAATAGAGAACCAGACCAGACGTCTATTCACCTCACCTCCAGTGGCAGGGAACTCACCTTACTGTTTTCACTAGACGCCAGTTTTCTGTGAACTTCAATCTTCCTCACAGTTGGACGAGAGAGTTTTCTCTACTCCAACTAATAAAACCTCAAGAACATTCCAATACATGATGCTACACTCATCTCTCTTTCTCACACTCAATCTCTCTCGTGTGTCTGTCTGCCTGTCTCTTGTCCTTTCTGTATGCCTTCCTGTCTGCTTCATCGTCTTTCTTCTTTCTTTTTTTTGTTTTTTCTCTCTTCTCTACCCTCTTTATTCGCTCTCTATTCTCGCTCTCTCTCTCCTCTCTCCCTCTCTTTCTTTCCCCTCTCTCCTCTCTCCTCTCATTCTTCCTCACTCTCTCTCTCTTTCTTCCTCTCTCTCTCTCTTCTCTCTCCTCTTTGTCACAGATGAGGGGGGGGGGGGGGGGTGCTTCTCTCTTTCTTCTCTCTCTCTTTCATCTCTCTCACTTTTACTCCGCTCTCTCTCTCTCCTCTTTCCCTCCTCTTTCTCTCTCTCTCTCTCTTTGTATGGGAGGGTGGGCAGAATGGAATCCCCTGCTGCCACCAGTTTGAGGTGGGATGTTTTAGTCTGTTGTAATTGTAACTTATAACCCACCACAAATAAGGTAAGTTGATGCCAGACAAAGAGTTTATACAGATCAAATTTATTCCATAAACACCAGATGGTCTGGACGTTTTGGTTACACGATCGATAGATATTACACTACAGCACCATGATCACAATAATAAAAACACTATACAACACGTATGAACAGGCAGGAAAGTAGGTAGTTGGTAAGTGCAGCCGATCTACTATCTCCCTGTATGTTCCAGATTTCCTGCTTATATGGAAAGGGTTCGCATCCGCCGTCTCCAGCGGTGGTTATGTGGGAAGGTAGTCTGGAATGTAATATGTGTGACAGTCAAGGGTATTAAGCTCTTTTTGAGAGTCTAGGTACTTGGCAAGGCAACTATGTGCGAATTACCTATCAATCAATGTTACCTGACCTGACCCGGTGATTGCCTCGCCAGTTAGAATACAATATTCATATGGTATTTTACAATGATCCATTACTATATTTGATATCATATATGAGCATTCTATATAACTCTCACACTCTATCTCTTATTCGCTCTCTATTCTCTCTCTCTCTCCTCTCTCCTCTCTCTCTCTCTCTCTCTCTCTCTCTCTCTCTCTCTCTCTCTCTCTCTCTCTCTCTCTCTCTCTCTCTCTCTCTCTCTCTCTCTTACTCACTCTCTCTCTTACTTTTACTCTATTTCTCTCTCTCTCTCTCCCTCTCTGTCTCTCTCTCACTCTCTCTCTCTCTCTCACTCACTCACTCACTCACTCTTACTCTCTCTCTTCTCTTCTCTTCTCTCTCTCTCTCTCAGTAATATCCGATCTTATCGTTGCTTTACCTCATCTTATGGTCCTCTTCGTAATTCAATGTAGAAGATTAGACAGAAGGCGATCACAGGCAGAACCATGATTCCATAGATCGAAGAGGAGTCTGCGGTGGGAGAGATCAAAGCATTTAATAAGGATTTCCTCTGCGCACTCTCTCTCTTTTTCCTCCTTCTCTCTCTCTCTCTGTCTATCTATCTTTCTTCTCTCTTTCTCTCTCTTTTTCCTCCATATCTCTCTCTCTCTATCTATCCTCCTTCTCTCTTTCTCTCTCTCTCTCTCTCTCTTTCCTCCTTCTCTCTCTCTCTTCTCCTTCTCTCTCTCTCTTTCTCTCTCTCTCTTTCCTCGTTCTCTCTCTTTCTATTTATCTATCCCTTTCTCTTTCTCTCTCTCTCTTTCTATTTATCTATCCCTTTCTCTTTCTCTCTCTCTCTTTATCTTTATATTTCTCTCTTTCTCTCTCTCTCTCATTCCCCTCTCTCATTCTCATTCTCTCTTTCACTCTCATTCTCTCTATGCCTCCCTCCATCTCTCTCTCACTTTCCCACTCTCACTCTCACTCTCTCTCTCTCTCTCTCTCTCTCTCTCTCTCTCTCTCTCTCTCTCTCTCTCTCTCTCTCACTCCCACTCTCACTCTCACTCTCACTCTCACTCTCACTCTCACTCTCACTCTCACTCTCACTCTCACTCTCACTCTCACTCTCACTCTCCCTTTCCCTTTCCCTCTCTCTCTCCCTCTCCCTCTCCCTCTCCCTCTTAAAAAATGATAACAGGCGATATGATAAATAATATATCAATATATACTATTAATTATTATATCATAATTTTTTTATGATATAATTATTGATTTATGAATAAGATAAATAAATAATATTTAATAATTATATAGAATAATATCTAATCGATATTATCAGTAATATATAACAATAATGAACAGAAAGATGAAGAGGATCGTGATATTAACATGATATGATGATGATTATGATTAAAACAACACTGATAAAGATGATAATGATGTTAATGACAAGATTGATAAGATAGCAACAAATGCAACAACAATAATAGTAATAGAGCAACTAATGATAACACTACCGAAAACAACGATACTGATAATGGTTAAGATAATAACAATGATTTGCATCACAACTATAAGATAATTATCAATTAATTGATTGATAATCATTAGTTATTAGTTAATTAGATTAAAAGTTGATTTATTATTATCAATTATTACTTACTTGATTAATCATTGTTTGATTGATTGATATGAATATCATTAATCATTAATCTTTTTTTTTCTATTATTGTGTTAATTCATTAATGCACATATTATTTACTTTATATTACATTATATATTATATAATAATACAAACATTATTCATTCTATCAATCATCCCATATCAATTATTAATAACTGAGTGATTAATTAAATGACTGATTGATTAATTGACTGATTGGTTAATCAGTTAATAATTATCATGAATTGATTAAATAATCTTTCTCCACGGCCGCCATGATAGCTAGAATGATCGTTTTCTTTCACTTGGTATGAGAAGGATTAACATTCTTTTGTACTTCTTTCCAAGGGCTATTTCTACAGCATGTTTAATGCATCTGGGGTCCTTTTAAGCGAAATTGCATGGGTTGCATTTGCATGTTTTAAGTCTGGGTTCTTCGAAGTGGTGATAGTTGCGCATTAGTCTATTCTTCTTTTTTTTCTTTTTTTTGTATGTGAATTATTTTGTTGTGTCTGTTTTTTTGTTTCTTTTCGATATTCCTCGTTCATTTTCTATATCTGTTTATTTTTTATATGCCTTCTCCTCTCTCTATCGCTCTTTCTTTCTCTCTCTCTCACTCTCTCTTTCTCTCTCTCTCTCTCTCTCTCTCTCTCTCTCTCTCTCTCTCTCTCACTCACTCTCTCTCTCTCTCTCTCTCTCTCTCTCTCTCCTCTCTCTCTCCGCCTCTCTCTCTCTCTCTCCTCTCTCTCTCGATCTCTCGGCTCGCCACCCTCCCTCTCTCTCTCTCTCTCTCGCCCTCAAACAAGGCCACGATGCCCTTTCTACGAAGACCGTGGCACCCTACCCTAGTGCCTACACAGTGCCCCAGCCACCACGCTACCTAGTGTTACCTCGTTCTCTTGGCACCACCACGCGCCATGTATGTTAATTCTCCTAAATAAACTAAGCACAACCTCATGGTGTTTTTTTTTTTTCTACCCCCCCCCCCCCCCCCCCACTTCTCAAGAGAGCTTCACTTATAATCACCATCATATTTTTTTTATTGTTAGTATTAATATCGTTATTATTGTTGGTATTATCATTATTATAAGGATCATTATTAGTTACCAGTGTTATCATTATTAGCAATATCAGTATTGTTAATATCATTATCATCAGTGTTATCATTATCATTATTATCGTTATTATCAATATCTTTACTGTCAATATCATCATCAGTATCACTATCATTATAACTACTACTACCATTACTATCATCATTATCATCGTCATTAGTACTATCTGCATCACATTCATTATTTTTATCACCATTATTATAATCATCATTATTCACTTAATTTTTTTCTTCCTTACACGTTATGGGACATTAACTGTTGCCAGATACCGCCAGGTGTTATTTCTTTCCTTTGTTTTTATTATCATCATTATCATCATCACTATCATATTTATTGTTATTGTTATCATTTCTGTTATCATTATCCTTACCGTTATTGTTATCATTACTATAATTGTCATAATTATCACTGTTATATTAATTGTTATCATTATAAGTAGCATTATTATGATCACTATAATAATACTTATAATAGTAGTAACATAAATAACAACAATAATAATAACAATAACAATGATGATAATAATAACAAGAATAATAACGATCATGATCATTAACATCATTAATATTAGCATTGTCATCATTATTATTATAATTATTACCATCATTCGAAATATTACTAGTAGTTGTATTGTTATGTTTATCATCCTTACTATCGCTATCCTTATCCTTATCGTTATTACTGCTACTGCTATCATTAATTTTATTATCATTACTATTGTTATCATTATTATCATTATCACTATCATCATTGTTACTACTATTATCATTATTTTCATCATTGTTATTATTGTTCTGATTAGAACAATGATTATTATTATTATTGCTATCGTTATTATCATCATTATCATTATAAATATCAGAAGGATAATAATAACGATAATGACGATGATGATCATCACCATAATGTAACTAAACTAATGTGACGTGGCATTAGGCTTTAGCATGATATTTATGTTCAGTATTTATGTATATTTATGTTTGTTTGTATGTGTTTGTATGCGCGAGTGTGCGTGTGTGTGAACAGTCGGTTAAATAAAAGTCCTCAAACCTAAAATCACAATCAAATCACAACCATAAAACACTTTACAGACCACATCTTACCTTCTTCGACCGGGAAGGCTGAGCAGGTCGAAGCCAGGAAGGACATCACATGAAAAACAATTGATAGAGACGACGCCCTTTTTTCTTCCTCACATCCTGATTTGGCGGGAAACAAAAGACGATCAAAGACGTCGTTTTCCTTGTTATTCTCAATATGTAAAACTGATACTATGTATTTGTTCGTACTCACTTTCAAATGTGAACGTACATGTAGCACTGATTTTTATATGCTTATCGGAAGATTGGATAAGCTTGTTCTTCTTATCGCTATCAGCGATATGACACTTATGAACTCTGCTATTCTGCAGAGATAACCTGTACATCCTAACTAATATGATATTAACTCTAGGTGCAAAGGTGAA
>NW_028235685.1:0-5709 GCF_977035675.1 Penaeus japonicus | reverse complement strand
TGGCAAATTCGGGGCAACTGCGTGGGAAGTATTGGAACAAAATCGGGGAAACCCCGGGGGAAAGGGGGGTAGGCTTGTCACGAATACACGGGGAAAAAAAAAAAACAATTTTTAATGTTTTTTTTTCTTACAATACTTCATATGGCAACTACTTTTGAAAAGAATACCAATTTTGGGGTTATATTGGCACATTGCCCTAGAACGGTTACAAGCCTTTTAGAAAACAGGGATTTCTGCTGATTTTGGGTTTGTTTACCTTTTGGGCGGATTTTCAAAGGAGAGTGAGGTTAAATAATTTAAAAGTAGTCAGGGACGTAAAATTAAACATTAATTATATAAAAATATTTAACATTAAATTAATAAATTAATTAAAAATGCGCATATTTGTACAGTAATACAAGAAAAAAATAAAAAAAATCTTTTTCAAAAACACGGTCCCTAAAATTCCCGTTTTTTTTGATCGAGCGAGAGGTAAATCCCAAAACACGTTTTCGTAAAGGGTGTAATTTTTTAAAACTAGGAACAATACAACGCTGTTTTCATACCAAAATTGAATTATTTTATGTTTTCAAACCAAATGATTGTATTTCTCTTATAATTTGTCGTGGGGACAAGTGCCTTTCTCGAAACATGTTTAAAAGGGGGTTGGTTTGGGAAACGGTTGGAAACTGAAGCAGTTGACGCAAACGTGCCGCCTTTTGCGTCCTAGTTTCCCGATTCGTTACATGAACCGACATGGACAAAACAAAAAAAAAATGCAGGCCACGACACGCAAAAAAACTTTATAAAAATTTAGGGCTGTTATCGGGACGTTACATTACAAATTCAGGTATAACTGATTATACTTTAAGTATATCATAAGGGCAAATGAGCACATAGAACCTTAGTCTATTTTATCCCTATCCCGGGGGCTACTCAGCATGACCAAAAATTATACACTTTAAATATATTACGTACCCAAAATTTTGGTTTTTTGCAACCCAAAATCTTTTAATTTTGGATCAATTTTTGGATGGTTAAAACCTGCGTTGGTGATACTAAGGGGGATTAAAGGGTGAGGGGAAACCGTGATATAGATGAATGAAATTATTCCAAAATATTTTTTTCATTGTAAAGTTCACATTTATTTTTTTTCTTTTCTACACATTCCATGCTTTGTTTGCATGACAGTGCAGACTTGTATCCATGGCTGATTCTTGTAATTACACCTTCGCATTCTTTCGTTCTTGTCTGGATAATCAAGGAGAATTTGCAAAGCCTTTCCCAAAAAGACAGCCCTAGCTCACAGGTCTTTGAGAATTGATCAGGTCTTTGAATATTTATCAGGTCAGTCAAGTCCTCCCTGCAAAAAGGCCTAATGACGTATAACCCAACATAGGGGTTCCCAGGGCTGTATCTAAACCCAGTTATCCATTTGTCCTCGTTCCCCCTGGGATTCTAACATTTCGATGATGATGACCCACGCAAAAATTTTATAAAAGGAAAGACGTAATTTACTTTGTTGTTTATCTTAAAGGCCTGCGTTTCCCCCCAAGCGAGTCTCGTCTCGTAAAATCGAGCGAGTCATTTTACCGTGATGGGGAACTTTACGAAGCCCCGTTTTTCCCCCAAACGTCAACATGTCATGCAAAAAAGGCGATAATGGGGGTTTCACGCACAGTTCCCCGAGAATTCAAAGGGAGGACCACAATTGCTTGCTGCAGTAGTTGCTTGCCTAAGTAGTTTCTTAGTTGTCTTATTATATAAAATTAAAAATATTATATAAAAAAAAATATAATTAATATAAAATTTTAAAATAATATATTATATTTTAATTTTATATATGTATATATATAAATGAATATAAATTTTAAATATTTAAAATATAGTTTTAAAAATAAAATATTATATAATTTAAAATATATATATATATATTTAAAAAAAAAATTATATTTATAATTTAATTTTAAATATTTATATATTTTATTATTATATATATATTATATAATATAAATATATATATATATAATAAATTAAAAATATATTTATAAAAAATTTAATAATATATTAAATATTATATTATATTAATATAAAATATCAAACACCCCAAAACACACACACACACAAAAAAACCCACCACACCAACAACACACAAAAATATTTTATATTATATATATATTTTTAATAATATATATAATTATAAAAATTAATAAAAATTTAAAATTTTATAATATTAATTTTATAAAATATATTTAAAATATATATAAAAAAAAAATTTTAATTTTAATATATATATATATATATTTTTTTATGGTATGTATATATTTAAATATATAATATAATATAATTTTTAAATATATATATAAAAAAAATTATATATATATATTTATACTTTATTTATATAATGTTTTTTATAAAAATTTTTTATATATTTATATTTATATTATTTTAATAATATAAAAATAAATAATAAAATTATAAAATATATATATTATATTTTATATTATTTTTTTTATATATATTATATATAATATATATAAAAATATTAATTCAGATATTACATATTTTAATATATAAATATATAAATTATATATAAAATTTTTTTTTTATATTATTATAATATATAAATATATATTTAAATAATTTACTTTTAAATATAAATTTTTAAATAAAATATGTAATAAATACATACATCATACATATCAAAAATTATAATTAAATTTTAAAAATATATTTATATATAATAATTATATTATATTTATATTGTATACATATTTTATATATTATTATATATTTTTTTTATTTATTTTTTTAAATTATATATTTAATTATATATATTTTTAAATTATATAAATTACTATGGAATAAGAATATATAAATTGTGTAAAATAAAATATATTTTTATTATATAAAATATATATATATATATATATATAATAATAATGTATTTTATTTTTAATAAATTTTAATACACACACCACACACACACACACCACACACCCAACCACAAATTTTATATAAATAAAATAAAATTATATAATAATTATAAAAATTTTAAATATAAAATATAAAATTATATATTTTAATTTTTTTATATAAATTTTATATTATAAAATAAAATTATAAAAAAAAAATTATAATTTTATATATATATAATAAAAATTTATAAAATAAAATATATTTTATATATATAAAAAATATATATTTTAAATATATTATAATAATAATATTTTTAAAATATAAATATATTATATATACATAATATTTTAATAAATACATATAAAAAATTTTTAATATATAAAAATTATATATATATAATAAATTTTATATATATTATATATTATACTTTCATAATTATGAAATTAATAATATATAAAAAATAATAATATATAAAATTAAAAATAATTAAAATATAAAAATTAATTTTATTATATATAAAATATATTATATTATTATTATAATATAAATAATATATTTAATAATAATATACAAATTTTAAATATTATATATATTAAGTATAAAAATTAATTTTTTTTAAAATATATATATATTTTAAATATAATATAATAATATTATAAAAATATATAAATATATATATATTATGTGTTGTGTGTGTGTGTGTGTGTTGTGTGTGTTTTTTAATATATTACATAGGAAAATAGAATATAAAATTTATATATATATGTATATTATTATATATTTTTTTAAATATATTATTGTATATTTGTATAATATACATACATATATATATTATTTTTATTTTTTAAAAATAAAAAAATATAAAAAAAATATAAATATATAAATTATTTAAATAAAATATATATAAAATATATATATATATATATAATTTATATTTTATAAAACATATGAAGAAAGTATATTTATAAATTAAATTTTTACATTAAATATATTAAAATATATAATTAAAATTTTAAAATATTATATTATATGTATATATATTTATTATATAATAATAAAAAAAATTTTTAAAAAAAAAAAAAAAAAAATATTTTATATAAATTATATATATTTTAATTTTTTTCATAGGAAATAAGTAATATAAAAAATGTGTATATAAATATACCTATCTATTATCTCTCCTCTCTCTTTCCCTCTCTCCTCTCTCTTTTTCCATATATATATTTATTATATTAAAATTTTATATAAATATTAAATAAAAATTTTAAAATATAATTTAATATTTATTAATTTAAAAATTATTTATATTTTTTATTTATATAAAATTTTTATATTTTTTAATATATTAAAATATATATTTAATATTATATAAAATTTAAAAATATTATATTACATGTTTTAAAACAGTTTAGTCTTGTAGTTGCTTATCTTAACTAATTTAAATCAGATTCGATTTTCATATTTCACCCCCCGCGCGAGCCGTGATTTGGGAAAAAAAGGGGGTCCCAACCCTACCGGGACAGACGCGGACAACAGACGTGCGAGACTTGCTTGGGGGAAATCACCTTGTATTAAGAAAAAAGGCAGATTGATATATTAAGCCACTTTGTCCAAAGGTATCATTTGAAATAAAATTATACATATATGCATAAAATATTTTTATATATATATATATAATAAAAATTAAACACAACACACACAACACACACCACACACACACACACACACACACAACACAAAAAATATATAATAATAATAATATATATATAAATTTTTTAAATATATATATATTTTTATAATAAATACATATTTTTTATATAAAAATATTAAATTTTATATATAATAAATATATTTTTTAATTTTTAATAAATATATAATAATATATTTTTATATATATTTATATATTATATTTTAATAATATAATAATATTTATATTATTTTATATAATATTTTATATATAAAAATAAAAATAATTTTATAAAAATTTTTATATTTATATATTATTTTAAAATAAATAATTTTATAAATATATAAATATATATATTTTTAATAAAAAAAATTTATAATAAAAAAATTTATAAATATATAAAATTTTATAAAATATATATATATATATAAAAATATTTATATTTAAAATATAATATATATATTTATTTTAATATAATAATTTTAAAATATTATAATAATTAATTAAAAAAATTTAATATATATTATATTTTATATTTTTATATATAATTTTATTATATTTATATTATATATATATATATTTTATATATTTATTTTATATTTTAATAATATTATATATATATTTTTATTAAATATTTATAAAAATATTATACATACATAGGGAAGTAAGAAAATATATAAATGTGTGTATATATACATATAAAAAACTAAAAATTTATATATATTAAAATTTTATATAATATATATAAAAATATATTATTATAGTATGTTGTAAAAAGGTAATCACCACACACAAACACACACAAACCCCCCACACACACACAATATATTTTTTTAATATATATTTATAAAATATATATATATAATATATTAATTTATATAATACATTCATATATATCATAACATATATAAAAAATGTTTTTTATGTAATATTAATTATATATATAATATATAAAAATTAATATATATAACATACATTATCATTATAATATATTATAATATATATATATTATATTATAAAAATATATATATATATACATCTATTGTAAAATTTATAATATCATATACATAAATAATATAAAATATATAATATATTTTTAAAATAAATTAATATATTATTTTAAT
>NW_028235684.1:0-5351 GCF_977035675.1 Penaeus japonicus | reverse complement strand
ACCTGGGGGCGCGAAGCGCCAAAGCCCCTGGTGGAGGCAGGGCAGCGCAACAGCCCAAGAGGCGGCGAAGCAGAATACAACGGCGGTTCATCATATTACGTCTGGAAAAATAATAGTATTAAGGAAACACTTGAATGGCTGACGAAACCCCGATGATGAACAATGGAAAAATGGCACAACTAAAAAGAAAATATCAGTGATGATAGAATTATAGGAATCCAATAAAAAAAAGGTTCTACTTTGTGCTATAAGTCTGCTAATAAAATATGATCACAGTAACCAGTCTCTTGGGATCTTAACGTCTTCAGTCAAGAGGAGCTGCATTGTTGTAACCTACCTGGACGAGGATGACTTGATAGAATGGCCTGTTCGTGTATTTATACCTCCTCTTGTGTCTCATGGTTGTTGAGATGACACATATCTATTTTTTTTTTTTTTTTTTTTTTTATAATGATTTGTGAAATGTTTCGAAACTGAATTCATGGATATGAAATGGTATGAATTGGGATTTCACCTAATTATCCTTCCTTACCAAGATATCATTAAATTATAGCTTGATTAATATCAGTTTCAAAATGAGATTTCCATCATTGTTATATTCTTTGTTATTATCATCATCCATCATTTCCTATTATTCTACTTTCAAATCGTTATGATCTATCCTTACAATCATTTATTTCATCCTCATCTCTTTATTTCATTATTGTTATTTTTTACTTATATTCATATGCCATATATGAATAATTTAATCACCTGGAATACTTTTCTCATCTCCCAATGCTGTTGCTATTATTATTTATGATAATAATTATATTTTATTATTTATATCAGTAACACTTTCATGGTCTTTATTCTAGCATGATCATCTTCATTATTATAGTATTTGTTACATTATCATCGATATAATCATTTCTAGTATCAATATTAAAATTGTTACCATTATTGATCTTATCTTTGCCGTTATCATTGTTATCAGCATCATATGTTATCATTTATATTTATGTTATCGTTATGTCATATTCGTAAAACTTTCATTATCACCAGAAACTATATTTAATTTTCTTATAATTAGTTTGTCAAATGGTGATTTTTATTAATCACTATTATATTATTACGTCATCATATCTATTATTATCATATCATTGTTTTTTTTTCTATAAATTATTATAATTGGCAGCTCTGTTGCCAGTTTCTTATCCACTTTGATTTCTATCAATGATTCTATTGAGGTAGTACTATTCAGTTTTTGTGTTAGCACTGTAATTTTTCTCTCATTTTCATCGTACCAATATTTACCATCATTACTTGTACTATATTATTTTTCATTCATCATTATTTTCATCTTTTTCATTTTCGGAGCTTCGCCATAAGCTGAAATATCTCTTGAAGGAAGGCTTTGTCGAGTATCCATTTCTCAAACTTATCATCGGACTTGTCCTTCATATTCAGGATCTATCCATTTCATCCTGAAACAGTTTTTTGTTTATATAGTATATTCTTAGAAAATAAATAGTTCTTAAGACACTCCCACCTTTGCTACTAACAATTATTACAAGTCATCGTTGTACACACCACACACACACACACACGCATATTTATATGTATATGAGAAGATGGTAGGGTGCAGTAACGCATTTAATATAGAATATACAAATTTTACCTCCTCACCGGGACTCGACCCGGGCCATTGAGCCATCGGTTCATCACCGTGCCTGTCATCTTACGCGCGGGTTTCAAATCCGGTCAGGGAGTAAATATGTTTATCTTATTAAAAATGCGTTACTGCATTTACATCCTTTCTCACATATATATAACCTCGGTACTGATTGGGACTTGCTTTTGTGATTCCATTGCTGCCGAGCGCCCGCGGGAATTGTCGTTTAAACTCGCTATCACTGTCTGCTAGAGCATTTGGTAAATTCCGTGACGATTCATAAGGCGTCTGGTTAGACAATCTCTTAGCGTGTCGTTCTAGCCTATCGGTCATTCACCGGGCCTGTCATCATACAGCGCGTGTAACGTGATATCTGATTGATTTTGTGATTTGTTGCTGCCGAGCGCCCCTCGGAATTGTCTGTTAAAACCTCGCTGATCACTGCTCTGCTAAGAGCAAAATAGGTCAATTCCATGACGTCTACTGTAAGGCGTATGGTTCGCAATTCTTTTAGTGTGTCGTTATAGCTTATCGATCATCACGTGCCTGTCACTCTTACGGCGCGGGTTTGAGTCCTGTCAGGGGATGGTAAAATTTGTATATCTTATTAAATGCGTTACTGCCATTTTACCATCCTTTCACACACTCACACACACACCACACACACACACACACCACATTTATATATATATATATATATATATTATATCTATATATATATTATTGCGAGATAGATTGATAGATAGATACATAGATCGAAAGAGCGAGATAGAGAGTGAGAGCGACCGAGAGACAAGAGACAGACAGAGAGAGAGAGGAGGCAGAAGAAAGGGAGAAGCGAAGAAAGAGAGAGAGAGAAAGAGAGGGTAGGAGAGACACAGAGAGGCGTAAAAATCATTTTGTTTCTTCAAGGGCGTAGCCAAACCTTCGGGAATCAGGAAATAATACACTTACTGATTTACTTTAGTTTTAATATCAACAGGACTAGCGTACAGTTGTTTAAAAAAAAATCCCTTTACACTACTCCTGCATTAATGCAAGATTCAATAGCAGAGGGCATTAAACGCCGCCAGCGGCGGGAGGCATAAAGCAGCGGCGGCGGCTTTGGTACTTCTTCACCAGGTTGGTACGGCGGGGAGGCATGGCTGAAGCGATATGATTTGATGAAGTCTTGTGAGCGCATACATGCACGCACACACACACATACAATATGTATATGATATATATGTATATATATATATATATATATATTATATATTGATATATATATATATTATATATATTCTGTGTGTGTGTGTGTGTGTACATGTTATACCTATTAAGTTAATGTATATGTTTATATCTAATGTTCTCTGTAATTGAGCACATCATAAGAATACTTATTTCGCTCTCTCTTTTTACACTTTTCTCTCTCTTATTCTTATCGTAATCTCTTATCGTCTCTGGTCTTTTTCGTACTCCTTCTTCTTCTCTGTCTTACACTTTCTCTCTTCTCACTCTACTTTTTTTACTCTCTCTCTCTGACTTACTCATACTTCTCTCTCTAACTTACTCTTTCTTCTCTGTTTACTCTTACTCTCTCTCACTTACTTACTCTCACTCTCACTTACTTCCTCTCCTTACACTTTACTCTCTCCTTTCTCTGTCTTACAAAAAACTTTCCTCCCTTCTTCTTTCTTTGTCTTTCTCTTACTCTCTCTCTCTCTTCTGACTTACTATTACTCTCTCTCTTGACTTGATCTTACTCTCTCTCTGACTTACTCTTACTCTCTCTCTCTCTGTATTATTCTTTACTCCTTTCTTCCCTCTCTCTCTCTTACTCTTACTCTCTTTTCTCCTCCTCTCTTTGTTACTCTTACTCTCTCTGTTCTTCTCTTACTCTCTCTGTCTTACTTTTACTCTTCTGGCTTCTCTTACTCTCTCTTGGTCTTACTCTTACTCTTCTCTTTCTCTTTACTTTATTTCTTACTTTATCTAGCTATCTATCTCTATCTATCTATCTTACTCATACTCTCTTGTCTAAATCTTATTGTTAACACTTATTCCTCTGTTTCCGCTCTCTTCTCTCTATCTCTTCTTGGCCCTTTCTCTCTCTTTCTGACAAGTACACCGCACTGAAGTAACGAAAATTTCCTCTTTGCTTTCAAGCTTTTTTAAAGCTAAACTCAGTTTCTCACTTGGGGGCGCCGTAGGAGCTCTGGGGCGACTTGCAGGGGCGGGAACGGCTCGGGGCGGGCGTGCTGGTGTGGAGGGAGTTGAGGGCTGGATCTCTCGGGAGTCGGGATGAAGGCAGCGAATCATGGCTGGGGACGGCGCGAAGGGCCCTGCTGGAGGCTAAGGAAAGAAAGCGGCTTTACATCATGTAATCATCATCATGCATCGATTAACTCCAACGAAGACACAGGAACATCGGGAACAGTCACAAGGATCACCGGGGGCCGAACGCCAAAGCCACCTGGTGGAGGCAGGGCAGCGGCAACAGCAAAGAGGCGGCGAAGCGATACAACGGCGGTCTTATATTAGCGTCTGGAAATTATATGTATTAGGAAACTTTGAATGGCTGACTGAAAAAACCGATGTTAAACAATGCAAAATAGCACATCTAGAAAAAAAAAATATTTATATAAGTCTGCTGAAAAATATGTTCACAGTAACAGTTCTCTTGGGATTTAACGTCTTCAGTAGAAGGGAGCTGAATACTGTAATGTACTGGACGAGGATGACTGATAGACTGGCCTGTTCGCTCCTATTTATACCTCTTCTTGTGTTCATGGTTGTTGTGATGCCAAACTATTGCGATATATTTTATATAATAACTTGTGAAATGTTTGACTGGAACTTTCAGGGGATTCTGAAATGTTATGAATTGGATTCTCCATAATTATCCTTTATTTCAATATATCATTTTCATTATAGCTTTGATTAATATCAGTTTCAAAATGGCATTTCCCATCATTGTTATATTCATTGTATGATCAATCATTCCTATTATTTTATTTCATATCGTTATGATTTATCTTAAAAATCATTTCATCCTCTTACCATATCCATTATTGTTATTTTTTTACTTTTATATATATTGCATATATAGATAATTTTAATCACCTGAATACTTTTATCATCTCCATTGCTGTTATATTATTAATTATGTTATAATTTCTGTTATTATTATATTCTTACACTAATAGTTCATTATTACTTGCCATTTCACATATTATAGTATTTGTTATCCTTATATCGATATAATCATTTCTAATATCAATATTAGAACTTGTTCCATTAATGATATTATCTTTACGTTATATTGTTATATCACTCCTGTTATCTTCTTTAATTATTGTTATCGTTATGCTCATAATTCGTAATTCTTCATTATCAACAGAAACTATATTTTCATTTTTATTAATCATTAGTATGTCAATGGTGATTGTTATAATACTATTTATATTATTACGACATCAAACATTCTTTTATTATCATAATCATGTTATTTTTTTTATAATCATTATGATTGCAGCTGCTGCTGCCTTATTATGATCACTTTAATATCTATCATGTTTATTGGTAGTACTATCATTTTTTGTGTTAGCACTGGTTATTTTGCTATCATTTTCATCGATACCAATGATATCATTATATACTATTACTATAACTTATTGTTATCATCATATTTTCATCTTTTTCAATTTTTAGGTGC
>NW_028235683.1:5000-6374 GCF_977035675.1 Penaeus japonicus | reverse complement strand
ACTTGGTAGCAGGTACTCATCTTTACTTAGTTGCTATGTCTGGGTTTGGCGAAGCGCTTGCAGCAATTGTTTGAAAACGCTCTGCATCGTCACTTGTACGATTTTTTTTTTCGGCTATCTTCTTCTCTTTTATTTTCCATCCGTGCTTTCCTCATCATTTTTTGTAGCATCAGTATCAGGATTTGCTCAGTAATAGCAGTAGAATCTTTGAGCTGGTTGTCTGTTTTTTGTTTATTATTTTTGGACTTCTCTATTCATTCACTTTATATATACTTCGATGATATATAACACTAGACTTATTACCTTAATAATTAACTACAAAAACTAAGAACCTGCGCCAGATTTTTTCACACGTGTTGAGGTTTCCTCTTCCTATATATTAATGCCGGGCAGTTAATATTACTTAATGTTTACAGGAAATACCACGATTGTTGAAATATTGTTATCAATATATCGTAGTTCGTATTAGCGTGAATCCAGTCGGCAAACTGTGTTTTAATTAATCTTGTGCGTAAAAAATCCGACGCCATAGGGTATTTCACTTAATTCACTTTAATATATTAACTCAAACTAAGTGCATCATGTTTGTCTTTTTTTTCTTCTAAGGTTTTAAAGTGAATACGTTTTTTTTTTCTTCTATGATCCAAGTCTAAAATGACAATAATTATCCACGTGGCTGCCATTACTATGGTTTGTTCTCTCTCCCTCTGTCTGTCTGTTTACGCGTGTGTGTATATCAGTGTTGTGTAATTGAGAATCACACACATATGCGGCTTTAAGTTAGAGTTACGTTGTAGTGTTTCTACTTAACATTACATTCTCTTTATTTCATATAATATTATCAATTTACCTATATCACTCATATATAAGACCAAATGTATAATTCCCATACAAAACACACACACACACACAAACACACACACACACAGACACACACACCCACACACCCACACACACCCACACACACATACTCACACACAACCCCCCCCCCCCACAAGCACACAAACAGAATAACCCCCCCCCCCCACACACACACACTTCCATAAATAAATACCACAGCTTCAAAGTCGCACAAGCTATCAAAGTTTATTTACCTGACGCCGAGGTCCCTTCCCTTCATATCTTATTCCCTTGGCTCGTCACTTCATTCACTTCACAGATCGTTCTTTTGGCTCGTCACTTCATTCACTTCACAGATCGTTCTTTTGGCTCGTCACTTCATTCACTTCACATATCATTTGATCGTTCGTTTAGCTTCACATCCCGTTCGTCACTTCATTCACTTCACATCCCGTTCTTTTGGCTCTTCACTTCATTCCACTTCACATCTCGTTCGTCACTTCATTCACTTCACATCTCGTTCCTTTGGCTCTT
>NW_028235682.1:0-2500 GCF_977035675.1 Penaeus japonicus | reverse complement strand
AAAAATATATATTAGCATACATACGTACACAGATACACACACGCATATAAATAGAGAGAGAACGAGAGAGGGAGGGAAGGAGGGAGGGAGAGAGAGAGAGAGAGAGAGAGAGAGAGAGAGAGAGAGAGAGAGAGAGAGAGAGAGAGAGAGAGAGAGAGAGAGAGAGAGAGAGAGAGATAGAAGAGAAGAGAGATACATAACAACATACACAGAGAAGAGAAGAGAGAGAGATGAGAGGAAAGTTGAGCAGTAGAGAGGGGGGGATAGGGAGGAGAGAGAAGGAGGAAGAGAGAGAGAGAGAGAGAGAGAGAGAGATATGCGAGAGAGAGAGAGTCTTATGAGGGGAGAGAGAGAGAGAGAGAGAGAGAGAGAGAGAGAGAGAGAGAGAGACAGAGAGAGCGGAAGAGAGAGGAGAGAGATTATTGGAGAGAGATTTACACACAGACACACAAATAAACACACATAGAAATAGAGAGAAAGAGAGAGAGAGAGAGGGGAGAAGAGGGGATGAGGTGAGGAGAGAGGAGGTGAGCAGAGAGATGAGGAGAGGAGAGAAGAATGAGAGAGGGGAGTAAGTGAGTGGGAGAGAGAGAGGGAAGTAGAGTGAGAGGAGGGGATAGGGGGAGGGAGTGTAGAGGTGAGAGGAAGAGAGAGAGAGGAGAGAGAGAGAGAGAGAGAGAGAGGCAGAGAGAGAGAGAGGGAGAGAGAGAGAGAGAGAGAGAGAGAGAGAGAGAGAGAGAGAGAGAGAGAGAGAGAGAGAGAGAGACAGAAAAAGAGAGACAGAGACAGAGAGAGAGAGAGAGAGAGAGAGACAGACAGGCAGAAAGAAAGACAGAAAGAGAAACAGCCAGAAAGAGACAGACAGAAACAGAGATACAAAGCCAAATATCAAGACCTCGACAAGACAAGACAAAGAAAAGACAGACAGACCCAGACAACCCTATTAATAAAACCCTTCCAATTTCAAACACAATAAACCTCATGAGTTTCGTCAACGTCGTGTTATCCAAGTGACACTGTAAACACAGAAATATTGGATGTGATAAGAAGGAAAGGGCATCACACGAACCTATCTCAAGCGAGGGAAGACAACTGGGCTGAAGGAGGTTCTAAGACCCGTGTCGACAACCAATAGATGGGTGGCTGAGTGAGTGAGGTGAGATGAGTGAGGTGAATGTTATGAAATAAGAGGTGTGTTATGAAATTGGTATTTGTTTGTTGTGGAATTGTTGTTGTGGATTGGATGGTTGTTCTGTAATAGGTTACTGTTGTGGGAATGATTGAGAAGTTCTGATTGTGTTATCATTTATGAATAACTAGGAATGTAGAAACTATAACAGAATCGTATATACTGTGTATATATATATATATATATATATATATATATATATATATATATATATATATATATATATATAATGGCAGATTAGTATCGACTCATCAATATGAAAATAATTTGATATTGATATACTCATATGACAAGGGGAAGATAAGGCTATTCATAGTAAAAATAGGACCTAATCTACGCAACGAAAATACAATCCATTCTAATCACACAAACACACAGGGACTTATATCATCATTGAATGAAGAAATAAGGACCATAAATCTTAATAAAAGAAATTAAGAAATAGGATAAAGAGAGTGGACATTTACTTACACACAAAACGAGAAAACATTAATTCGGTCATTCATCTGACAGAATACACATTTATTTTATGTGTATACACAAAATCAGACATCATCCTTAATCTGATGAAATAGAAATAGTTAAAATCTGATAAAATCACACGAAAAGGGATACATATGATAATAGACAATAAACAAATAAACATATTTGATAAAATCACACGAGATGGGATACATATGATAATAGATGATGATGCAAATGATCATGTAGGAAAGGATACATGCATGCAATAAAAGACAAATCTATTCACGCACATGGATTAAGATAGAAATCATCACGTCAAAATCATGCACCTTTTATTTTTTTTTTATCATTATCAGCAAGTTGATAAAGAGCTATTATCTCTGTCTTCACCGTAATTTGTATGTTTGTTTGTTTGATTTACACTTTCATTTACACCCGACTGTAGGACGAAAAACATATACCATGATTTTTTTTTTTTTTTTTTTTTTTTCTTTCCTCGTCCGTTGGAAATTAGCAATATAACATTACCAAGCACAATTTTTAAAAGCTTTTCGCTCTGCCTGTCATATGGGGGGGGGGGGGGCATTCTTCGTCTCTCACCAAGTTTGTTCCCATCAATTGCCTGAAAAATTGTTTGAAATACAACAATCATTGCAATATTGACAACACACCAGAAAAAAAAAAATAATCTCATGTAGTTTTTTGCAATATGTTTACCTTCCCATGTTTATAGTGACCGCGAGCTAAAATAACAAACAGAACAGAACTCACTCGTAAAATAGGTTCCTCGGTTTAAAGAGAAACGAGTTAAAAAGGCTTACTATTCATGTGTTATTGACATGTCTT
>NW_028235681.1:0-6167 GCF_977035675.1 Penaeus japonicus | reverse complement strand
TGTGTGTGTTGTCGTGTGTGTGTGTGTTGTGTATATAAATTTATATATATATATATATATTTATTATATATATATAATATATATATATAGATGTATATACATATGTATTAGATATACTATATATATACATTTTTTTATATAATTTATTATATATAGATTTATATATACAATTTATATATTTATATTTATATATCTATATATATATTTATTTAGATGTATGTATAAAACATATATATAAATATTGACTATTTATTATTTATTTATATATGTACATATATATATATATATATATATATATATATATTATTAGTTATTATTATATATATATTTGCATATATATATATATTATATATATTATATTTATATATTATTATATATATATATATATATATAAATATATTATATATATTTTATATATTTATATATATATATATATATATATATTATTATATATGTTTATAACATATGTATTCTACATACAAAAATACATTTATATTAGATATTATATATATATATATATATATATATATTTAATATATATATATACATATTTTATTTAAATATCTATCTATCTATCTATCTATCTATCTATCTATTATCTATTTTCTATCTATTTATATATATATATTATGTATATATATATATATATATATATTTATACACACACTGTATAATTTATATATATATATATATATATATATTTATATATATATAATATATTATATATATGTTTTATATTTATATATATACATATATATATTTATAAATATATTTATTTATATATATATATATTTTTTTATATATTATATATATATTATATATATATGCATATGTATATATATATATATATATATATATATTAATATATATATATATATATAATATATATTATATATATATATATATTGTATATATATATATCTTTATTTTTTATATATATTATATATATATATATATGCTTATATCTATCTATTTATCTACTATCTGTCTATCTATATATACATTATATATATATATACTATTTATAGATAGATATATATATTTTAGATATTTATTTATATATAGACACAAACACACACACACATACACCAACCACACACAAACACACACACACACACACACCACACACACTCCACACAACACCACACACACTAATACACACAATACACACACACTCCCCCACACCACACACACACAAAACACAGCACAGACCCATCCAACCAATCACCAACTCCTCCCAAACTACCCTAGCCGCACCCCGGTTCCTCTCCCCCTCCTCCTTCCTCCTGCTGTCTGCTGGTTCAAGCGAGTGACGACGCAACAGTGAGACTCTACTAATTCCTCCTCCTCACTCCTCATTCATTCCCCTTCCTTTTCCCCTCCTACTCCTCCTCGACCTGCAATCTCCACCTTGACCTCGCTCTCCAGGGTGATACACTCAAGGGCGGAAGGAGTTTATGCCGTGCCCCCCTGGGGAAATTTAGGGCCCCTAGTGATGCCGCTCTTCTCTCCTCATCCTCCTCTCCTCCAGCTGTTTTCCTCTCCTCCATCTTCATTCTCGGTTTCTTTCATATTTTTTTGCAATTTGCGTTTGTTTTTGTGTTTTTCCCTTGCTTTCCCAACTTACTTTTGGGTATCTTTAACGTAGATGCAAGTCGTTTCTTCTTTTGCTATTTTCTTTATTCCTTACTTATTTTCTGTTTTTTCTTATTCTTCGACTCTTTACTAAATCCCTTCTATGGTTGATATGAAAAATGAGAACGAGACCAGCCCCATTCGCTAGCCCCTTCTTCTTTTTTTTTTTTTTTATGTCTCTCCTCCATTGCCTTTTTTTTTTGCTATGCCTCTTCCACCCACTTCTCTCCTCTATTCCTCCTCCTTTATGTGAAAGGCATCCTCTTCTTTCCTCCTATTTCCCTTTCCTCCTTATCCCTCCCTTTTCTTCTCCTTTTTATCCTTTATCCTACTCCTTTCCGCCCTTCCTCCTCTCTAAATCGTCTTTCCTCCCTCTATTCCTGCCTCCTCCAGCCCTCTTCCTCATTCTATCCTCCATCTCTCCTCCACCTCTTCCTTCGTGCCCCCCCCCCTCCTTCTTTCTCCCTCTTTATGGTTCTTGCTCTAATTTATAGATCGTTATTCATTCTTTAAATCTTGTGAGACTGCAAAAAAATCTCTCTCTCTCTCTCTCCCTCTCTCATTCTCCTTCTTTCTGTCTTTTCTCTTCTCTCTCTTCTCTCTCTTCTCTCTGTACTTACAAGCATGAAACACATGTTTCATTTCGGTTTCTTACATTTCCAATTAATGGATATTGTCAAATGTCTGACGGTACTCTTCGATTTATCTTCTGTCGCCCACGAGATATGCGCTCTCCAGCACCTTTTATTTTCATAATTTTAGGTTCTTATTTGAGACACTAAGGTTCTCAAATGGTCATGTTTCCTCCCTCTCCGAGCGAGAGCAGATATTTTGATTGTTTTATAATTAGTTGTATGATTTACGAATTTCATTAGAGTCCCATATCCCCCCCCCCCATGTAATGCTGACTTTATATTGTTTTTGGACATTCACGATTCATATTTGGTTTGAAAGTATTATTAAAGCTGTGAACAGCAGGGTCTTCGAAACAGATACGCGCGTTCAATGCATGTATATTCATTTACATAGACGCATTCATTGGTGCAGATACGTACTTTCATACTCATACGCAATCGTCTGAGATCCATTCGAAGCAAGCTATCCATTTCTTAAAATTATGTACTCCCACAAAAGCCACTGAGATTAACTTTCGAGAAGTGATTGATGACTCATTCAGTAATGAAGTCTTTTATTTTATCTCACTATGGATATAGCATAGAAGAGGATTATTCTACCTCAATTTTGTCAGGGTGTATTTGGATAAAGAGATTGTGATGCACAAGAAGGTGAGAAGCTTCTGACACAGGGTTTCAAGGGGTTTTATGTACCCGCTGAGAGTTAGGCGTTATTGAATGTATAAACTATTTCTTAGGTTATGTTTGTTAAGATGAAATCCAAAGTGGCCAAAGACGTGATCTAAGATAAATACACAGGACACACACACACACGCACACTCAACCACACACACACACGCCACACAGACTAATTAGATGGTTACAAATTAGGGGACTTATAGAAACTTCATATTTCTGAGAAGTTAATATGTTTTCGTATTATTAAATTTTTTTCTTATCAAAGAATTTTCTCCTGTGAAATTTAGTTTTAATGCCTCTTAATCAGCAAAAAGAATTCCAAGCAGAATTAATTGCATATTGCTCTTTCTCTCTCTCTTTCCTCCCTCTTTTTTATTCTCCCTCCTTTCGGGATTTTGTTCAATTAATTATCTCTGGGATTTCTTAAGTGCATTTTTCATTTCTCTATTTTTTTGCGTTCTTTGGCCGAGGGATATTCTTATCGCTAAGCTATCTCCAAATGCTTTTTTCTTCAATTTCTTGTGATTTAGGGTTTGCACCTTAACCGTAACCCCTCCCTTCCAGCCCATCTCCAAACCACATTTTCCCTCCTTTTTCTCCGTGGACACACCCCCTCCCTCCCCAGTGACACTCCATTTGACCGTGTGACCTCTGACGACATTTGTGTGTCGAGTTCGCCTATCCCGGTCACGTGGTTCAAGCTGAGACGATCGCCTTATCTTTGGTTCCGTGTTTGGTGCATTGGATTGGCGACCGATGCGCGTTGTCCCTGAATTACGGGGTAAAACTATAATACGCGAGGGTGAGGATTGAAGAAAAGCGGGAGGAAAGGAAGGAAGGTGGTGAAGAGTAGGGAGGGGGTTCACTCTTCAAAACAAAGAGAATGCAGCTCGCATGATTAGCGATCTAGCCACCATGATAGCGGTGGTATACGAAGACAGATTGACAGACCAGACAACCAGATGTATGTGTGTGTGTGTATATATATATATATATATATTTATTCATATATATATATATATATATCTATTTTTTTTATATATTTAATATATACCTTAGATTTACAAATATATATATATATATATATATATATATTATATTATATATATTTGTTGTATATATTTATGTACTTAATACATACATATATATACTATACTTAATAGTATATATATATATATATATAAATTTATATTTATATATAGACTATATATATAGATCTATTATATGTATGTATATTTGTATATATGCATGTATATATATACTATATATATATATATATATATATATATATATATATATATATATATATATATACATATATATATATATATATATATATATATATATATATATATATATATATATATATATGTATAATAAATACATACATACATACATACATACATTTAATATATATATATAATAGATATATATATATATATATTATAATATATATATATATATATGTAATATTATACAACATACATATATATATATAAATATATATATATATATATATATATATATTTATATATATATATATAAATCGGGATTGATTGTCAGAGATAGAAGAGGTTAAATAGCAGATAAACTGATAGATAAGTTGTAGCATAATGAGAATCGGTAATCAGAAAAAATAAAACGTTGCTTCGATCTCTACAACCTATCATGTTAACGCTGTTCCCCATGCTGCTTTTAATATTTCAGATCCTCTTGTCGGAGAGAATCTTAACACTTCCGATCTCTCTTCGGAGCCTTTGTTGTGGTCGCTTACACCCGCAAACCAGTCTCGCGGTCGCGTACGAAGGATGATGTGGCGAGACGTCCAATTACCGGTGAATGGAAGAATTTCGCGTTTGATTACCGCGGGGACCGAGAATGTTGGTATCAAAATGAAAATTCCATTTGCGCCGCTTGGTATGAAAGCAAATGAAATTATTCGCGCAAATTTGGAAGTGATAATGCCTTTGATGTGTTAAGGAAGAGAGATGGGAGGGATGAGGCGGATGGGGTTAAATGGGTATACCCATGGGGGAAGGTGCAGGAATAACCGAGGGAAGGGGAGGAACTCCCGAAGTGTGAGCTGGGGTAGACTGGGGGAGGGGTAGAGGAAGGCTTGGAAGGGGAGGGAAGGCCGATGGGACGAGCCCAAGGGATGCGGGAAGGAAGGGGGTGGGATGCACGATCAGTACGAATATGCATAATGTAAACCTATTCACTGCTACTCAGTGCTGTTAAACTGGGAATCATTGTGTTTGACTATGATTATTGATTTATCAATTTATCATTAGAGTTCGCCCAGCAATTTGTTCCAGTCTCAAATGAAATCTAAAGAAAACACGCATGCATAACGTTGGAAAGTGAGGTGTATTAAGTGGTCTTAAATTTTCACCTCATTTAAAAGGAAGAAACAAGATTTTTCATTTTTCTTCTCTATATCATTAGTAATTTCCCTAGTACTTTTAATGCGGAGCGCATTTTTTACCCATTGATAAGTGAAACAGCGTTTGGCAGGCTAAATCTAAGCTTTTCTTCCCTAAAACTAACAATCTCTCTATCTCTTTCCCATTCCTCATGTGTATGTATTTCTTTCTATACTGTAGGTCTTCCGTCCGTCTTTCTTCTTTTCTTTGTGTATCTGCTCTCTGATACCCCCCCCCCCTCTCCCTCTCTCTTTCCTAAATCTCTCTCTCTTATTCTCTCTCTCTCTTGCTCTCTCTCTTCTCTCTTTCTCACTCCCTCCTCCCTCACTCACTCACTCCTTCTCCTCTCTCTCTCTCTCTCCTCCTCCCGCTCTCTCTCTCTCTCTCTCTCTTTCTCTTCCCTCACTCCTCCCCCCTCTCTCTTCCTCCCTCCCTCCCGCTCTCTCTCCTCTCTATCTCTCCCTCTCTCTCTCTCTCTCTCTCCCCCTGCTCTCTATCTCTTCACCCCCCCTCTCTCTTCAATCTCTCACTCTCTCAGTCTCCCCCCCCCTCTCTCTCTTCAATCTCGCCGTCTCTCTGTTTCCCCCTCCTCTCTTCTCTCTCCACCTCTCAGTCTCTTGTCCTCCCCCCCCCCTCTCTCTCTCACTCTCTCCCTCTCTCTCTCCCCCCCCCCCCCCTCTCTCTCTCAATCTCTCAGTCTCTCTGTCTCCCCCCCCCCCTCCTCTCTCTCTCTCTCTCTGCCTTAGACCGATTGTATGATATACAAATTTACAGAATCTTGTGACGCAGAGACGAT
>NW_028235680.1:17500-23592 GCF_977035675.1 Penaeus japonicus | reverse complement strand
GGGGCGTGGCGAGGATGAATTGAAACACTATATATATGGCAACTTTTTCTAAAAAAAACCTGACTGACCCCCACGTTGACGAAACCTGGAACGAAAGAGAATGACCAAGGCTGTCCACCTTGGAACCTTTTAAGGTCCTTGGTGACAAAAAGGTAAAAAGTTGGGGAAAGGCTCTGGCGTCGGTTCAGAGAAAGCCTACCCAAGAGCCTCGGGCTGGACCCTCCAAACCAGCCCCTGGCATGACACGTCTCTGGGCGTCGGTTCAGAAGACGAGTCAAGGCTAAAAATGGAAGCCAGACAGGACCTTCAACCCTGCTGGCCACACTGCCAAAATTTCGGCGTCGGTTCGGAAGGCAGGAGGGCATCATTAAGCGTCCTCGGCCGGCTACAGACTCGGAGGGGAGTCTGTAGCCCCGAGTCGGTTCCCTCCAGTTTAGGGTTCCCCCTAAACCGGAAGGATTCGACAACGCTTATCAGATGGTACGGGCTCTGGAAACCCAGAGACAGTGCCCGGACTGACGATTAGAATTGCCAGAAAAGACAAAGGCATGATAATCATCCCCTAAGGACCAGTCCCACTCTCCACCTTCCTCCAGGAGACTGGACAAGCTCCAGGACGGACGGAAGGTGAGTTTTTGCGGCCTGACTTCTGATGAGAGGAATGTCCAAGATGGTGCTTTCTTGGCTTCCCTCAGATGTATGACCTTGAGGTCATCACCCGCCCCCTCCCAAGGTGGTGGGAAGCCTTCCCCGACTTTCCCAAAGGGAAGCACCCAACCAGGCAAGTCCTGGTCACCTTGAAGGGAGCCCCAGTAGCGGTCCTTGGACCTTGGTAATTGGGAGCTCCTACAACCAACATCAGGACATATGTCCCTGACCCAGCATCCAGTTGCTTCACGTGTCAGAAGTTCACGGACACCACCAGGCCACTTGCTCTGCAAAGTGCTACCGAAGTGTGGTGTCCCTTGTTAGTCAGGCACACAGCACGGAGGTGTAGGGCCTCAAAGCACACAAGGATGGCACAGGCGGGACACTACTGCGCAAGTGTCCCAACTGCCACAAAAAGCACCATGCCTGGAGCCTCGGATGTTTCCGTCAGGAAGGAAGGGGCCTCTACTACGGCGACAAGAGGTCGTTGCAAAACGGACCGGACTTTGTTCAATGCACCCTCCAGGCACTTACCGTCTGGAAGGGCAGAACAACAGGTGGTAAGGGCTTCCCCCCCCCGCCTAAGAGGAAGGAAGCGACCGCCCAAAACAAAACCACCACCGGACACCTCCAACACAAAGGAGTTTCGGCCCCCTGGTGGGTGTTCCAAGGACGGAAAACAGACCCGGAAGGGGTCTGGGAACACACCAAAGGCCAACCCAAGAGCGGGAGTGTCAAACCCCCTTCCCCCCCCTTGTTTTTTACGGAGAATGACTTGACGCTCACTGCTGACGTGGCATGTTGTCCACAGCAGTTGCGCGTCAGCATTGGGACGGGCCAGTGAAGAGACGTGAGAAGGTGCGGTCGAGGTCGCCGTCACGGCAATTGACCCAGACTGTCGCTGCCCCTGAAGGAAAGGGGTGTAAGGCCCAAGGCCTCTACACCCAATCCAACTCAAGGGCGAGACTCCTTCCCCACCAAACCCCCAGGGCGAGGACTTGTCCTCCCCACCCCAAAACCCGCGGCCAAGACCACACTGGCAGAGCCTGAACCAAACCCCAAAGGGCGAGGAAGCCAACCGACCATCCAGAGTGAAGGTCAAGGTGACCAGGGGTTCTCCACCTCCCAGGGAGACCCAGCCCTTCTAATTGGCTCGACCTGTCCTGACGACAGTGACGAGTCCCAGTGAGGAAATCACGATCAGTTGAGGAATCACCAAGGTGTTGTCAGACTCCGAAATGTCTGACGTTACCCACACTGGGGCGTCAGACACCTGAGACCGATCTATGTCGACGTCATTGACGACCGCAGACTTAATGGACTCAGATTAGCACAATGGCTCCCGAATCTAAGCATACTGGCAGTGGAATATCAACAGCTTTCTCCCGGAGGATTGCCCTTCATCCACTCGATCGTGCGATCTCGAACATTGTTGGAACCATTTGTCATGCTCCAGGGAGACTTTAACAGGAGACTACTGTTAGCCTTCTCCAGTGATACTCATCCCTTTGTATTGCCCTCTAATGAAGGCACCAGAGGTTTGATTACCCTCGTGAAGTCGAATATTCCCTGCTACCTGATTGCCGTTCCTGTGCAGTGTGGAGAAGGTGTTGAACTCCTAGCAGGATGAGATCCATATGGCTGGGTGTCCCCTCAGCTGTACAATTGGTGTACAGCAGGCCAAGCCCCCATGCCCACATCCTTGCCCCCCTCCAACCTGTAGGAGCTTTAGATATTAGTGAAGTACTGTGCTGCTGCGGCACACGAGCCAAATTCTCATAGGGGGAGACTTCAATGCCCTAACTCACCCCATGACTGGATACCACGCGGGGGAACAACGGGAACTGCGGCAGGCTATCACATAGCCGCGGTGCTTTTGAGTCATTGCCCCGAGATTGCTCTCCTCAACAACCCAGGAGCCTACGGCACGTTGGCGGGGGGGTCCTTGACCGCTACCTTTGTTCACTACGACCGGCCACTTGGTCGACCGCAGGATTCGTTGGTTCTGTGGACAACAACTTGCCACGAGCGATGATCCACTATGGATAGTCACCACCATCTTGGATGCTGGCCCAGCCCTGTGCCCCAGGCACAATCCTCGATGGAAGGTAGGACAGGGCCAACTGGGTAAGCTTCCAGGATGGACCCTGGCCAGGCTGCCTCAGAACCAGTGAATTCTCACATAATGATAATGTGGATACACTTGAGGCAAGACTAGTTTAATGCCATAGACGAGGCAGCATCAGAGAACCATTTCTCCAAAACTCGTCCGTGGTCCAGGTGTTTTAAAAAGACGCCTGGTATTACAATGATGAGGTTAAGGAGGTCAACCACCAGAATCAAATGGTGCAGACGACACTTCCGCAGACAGAGAACCCCTGAGAACTCACGCTCTTTTGAGAGAGCCCTCTCAGGGATGCTAAGGAATGCTAAGAGGGATAAAGCAGGATACAAGTGGCTGGAGTGGTCGTGTGAGTCCTTTGGCCACCAAACCTCCCTTAACAGAAGCTGTGGAACCGCATCAAGACGGGCCACAATCGCTTCAGCCCCCAAATGACCCACCATGACCCGCGGTCGGAGGCGGAGAGACTGGCATCGAGTTCTCTGCAAGAACAAGGTAGCGCCGGTCTACCAGCAGAGTTGAGGGCATGCCAATGAGGAACTGCTTCCAGGGCAGGCATGCCCTCATCAGAGAAAAGGCGGTCGAGCCTGATGAAGCCGATGCCATTGGTTCTCTCTGAGGGAACTAAGGCGAACATATAAGACCAGTTCGCGGTCAGCCCCGGGGGTTATGTGATGGGATCTTCCTACCCCATCATTTCCCACCTAGGACTTGAAGGTGAGCCTTGCACTCTTGCATCTTATCAACAGGTCCTGGGAGACTTCCTCAACTACCACAGTGCTGGAAGAGGGCTGACATAGTTCCCCATCCCTAAACCAAAGGAGTCCGGGTCCGGTACCGCTCCATCTCTCTACTCAGCTGTCTGGGAGAAAAGACAGGCAGAGAGAATGGTACTGAAACCGGCTCCAATGGAAGCTGGGACCTTCCACATGAACACCTACCATGGGTTTTCACAAGGGGTGTATAAGAGCACTGCTCACAGTATAGCCCACTTTACAGAGCACCCCCACCCCCCCCCCCCCCCCCCCTCCCCCCCCCCCCCACCCTCCCCCCCCCACCCCCCGTCAGCATCACCAGATCTGTCATTGTTTTCCTGGACCTGGAGAAGGCCTTTGAACTGGCGAGCCCCCTTGCCATTCAAGAGGTCCTGATCCGCAAAGGAATCAAGGGCAGACTGTTGCCTGGATTGGTGACTACTTTCGGGACAGAACTGCCAGATGAAGTTCCAAGGTCACCTTTCCAGGCATCTACCCTGGAGAATGGCACTCCACAAGGGGGGGTCTCAGCCCGGCTCTGTTTAACACCCTCATGTTAAGCATCCTCGACATTCCACTCCCAGCGGGGTGCAAGATCATCTCATATGCAGATGATCTGGCAATTATCTCTGTTGGGAGGAAGAATGAGAATTTAATCAGAAAGACCCAGCGTTGTCTGGATCTAATGTCTGAGGAATGCCGCAGAGTCGGGCTTAAGATCTCAGCAGCCAAATCGAAGGCAATGGCGCTGTTTGTGACTGAAAACAGGATGTCGAGACCAAAGGCTGCGAGTCCAAGGGTTAGAGCTAGAGTGGGTTCATGTCTTCCAATACCTGGGTGTATGGGTTGACAGTAAGCTTACCTTCCACTCGGAGGTTCAATATCTCCTAGAACGGAAAGGCAAGACTCTCTGTCATGAGAGCTCTGTCAGGGCGGCGCTTAGGGGCTGGGCACCGTGTACTAAGATCCTTCTATGTGCACGCTGTCCGTCCATTGTGGACTAGCTCCGTCGCCCTGATTACGGTCAAGCCTGGACTACGGCAAAGGCTTGACGTCATGCAAAACGATGCCGCCAGGATCATTCTGGGTGCTCTATATGGGCTAAGGTTGCTAACCTACTCTTGGAGGCCAACCTTTTCCCTCTGGACACCCGGATCGATCAGATGGCGGCTCAGTTTCTTGCCAAAGTCTTACAGTCCCCGTCGGACTCGCAGCTCCAACCTAAGACAAAACGTGCAGCGTCGGCTCGTACAGAACCATGAACTCTTTGCCAACAATCCTGGCTGTCTCATACAGCAAAGGTTTTGATGCGCTTTGAGCTCAATGGGACTCTGTTGGTCAAGGTCATGGACTTCCACCACCCTGACTATGCCACAGCCCCGCCGTGGGCAAGATCCTTGATAGAGTATTCTGTCATGAACTTGTCAAGGAGAAAGACTCAGTACTCTCCGTCTCTTTTGAAGGCTGAGGCGGAGAGGAACATTGCAGAAATCACTCCACCAGGTAGTAAAACCTACTTCACAGATGGTTCTGTAGACCCCATTTCCCACACTGCAGGCGCCGGCTTTGCAGCAAGGGACGTAGCACAAGCTATGCGGGTGTCCGACAATGCCTCCTCGCTCCAAGCAGAGGCTGTCGCTATTATGGGAGCCCTAGCCCATGCAGCCCAGACGGACGGGCATGTTGTCATACATACAGACTCTAGGGCCGCCATTGACAGCCTGCAGCAAAGCACGCCCCTTGATAACGTTTACCTTCTGACCACGATTCTCACTATTGCTCAGAGAATCCTGGATCAGGGTAGACGCATTATCATCAACTGGATTCCAAGCCATGTTGGTATTAAAGGGAACGATGTAGCTGACAGGCTAGCGGAGGAAGGCAGGAAAAAAAACCTTGAGTAATCTTGTGGTGCATCCTAGCCTAGAACTGCTAAGGCGTAAGTTGATGGCTGCAGGGCAGGTCGGTGCCCTGCAGCGACACAGAGAGGAAGCGAGAACCTTCCCCTCGGCCAGCTGGTACTCAGACGCCACAGGCTATGAGTCGCTGATACTCTCTAACAGAATACCAAGGCGAGCCGAAGTCAGTCTTCACAGACTGAGATTAGGCTACCCTTGTGCGTGGCAAATCATACCCACCATTGGGCATGATGAGCGACGCTGCAGCCATTGTGGCGCGCCGGACGCCAACTTAGAGCACTATCTGATGGAATGCGAGCACACTCGCTTCCTCAGCAGGGCCATGTCCCAGAGCGACAGCCGCCGGGTTGGTAAGGCGGCTATGCCTATTGCTTTCCCCGTGGCAACTGGAGCGCCTTCAGGCAATCCAACCGCCACGGTAAGCATTCAGTTATGATGATCAGATGAGTCAGCACTTATAGCTGGCAGAGGCCGGGCCGCCTCGTGCATATAGCCCGGGCGAAGGAAAGCCTTCGCAAATCTCTCTGAACTGAACTGAACTGAATAGACTGGTCAGGAGTAGAGTTAAGTTACAGCTAAGAAGGGAACGAAACAAGCTCATACAAAAGCCTCTCGCTAATCTAACCAACATCAAGACTAGGGCGACGG
>NW_028235680.1:2500-5000 GCF_977035675.1 Penaeus japonicus | reverse complement strand
TTGTCAAATCCTAGATTATGTAGTTCCTGTGGATGCATTGATAATTAATTGATAGTTTCATTTAGATGTATTAGTTTTTAGAAAGGTATTTTTAAAAGGTACATAGTTAAAGGATGTAATAATGGCATTCATATCTATATTAGATATTCAAGTGTAGGTGAAGACACAATGGGATTGTGTAACCTGATATGTAAGTAAGTAAAAAGATATATATATATATATATATATATATATATATATATATATATATATATATATATATATATATGTGTGTGTGTGTGTGTGTATGTGTATATATTTATATATATATATATCATATTATTTATTATATATATATATATATATATATATATATATTATATATATTATATGTATATATATGTATATATTATATTTATACATATATATATTTATACATATATATGTATAAATATATATATATTATATATATAATATATATATATATAATATATATATATCTATATATATATATATATATATATATATATATATATATGTATATATGTATGTATATATGTATATGTATATATATATGTAGTATATATTATATATATAACAAATTTATATGTATATATATATATATTATATATATATATATATATATATATATATAATACTATGTAATATATTATTATATATATATATATATATAATATATATATATATATATATATATATATATATATATATGTATATATACATACATGCACATTTATGCACACACACACACACACACACACACACACACACACACACACACACACACACACACACACACACACACACACACACACACCACCCAACCACACATCACCCATATATATATTTATTGAATATATATATATATATATATATATATATATATTATATATAATAAATATATAAAACCATACTTATTATGTGAATATATAACATATATATATGTATGTATATATATTTATATATATTCTTCTGTATGTGTATATGTATGTGTTATGCCGATTGTGTTATGTGTATGTGTATTGTGTATGTATTTACATGTATATATGTATAAAAATATATATATACATGTATACATGTATACATGTATCTGTATATATGTATATATGTATATGTTTATGGTATATATATATATTATAATATATTATATATATATATATATTTATATATATATATATATATATATATATATATTAATATATTATATATGTGTGTGTGTGTGGTGTGTGTTATAATTCAAGAAATAATATGTCCAAGAGAGAGATCCATAACAAGCGGTTAGCAGGAGCCTCTCTGTCTCACACTCAGGCAAAGGCCAACAAACATCCACCATGTGTATTTGGGCAAGAAAGTGCTTATTTGAAGATAAGTTTTTTCATCAGGTTGGGCTTTCATGCTTGTATCTTGCCAGAATGTGCATTGCTGCAGGTTCTTTGCCTTTGTGCCAAAATGCTGCGGCTACTGCACTCTCTGCTGGGCTAAGCCAAGCAATCGAAGGGTTGTATATTTTCGTAAATGATTGTAGGTTTATCACATTATTCTCTGTCTTTAATAGTTGCTATTTTATTGTATTCGTTACTATCTAAGTTTTTCTCTGTTTACTTGCTTATTTCTTGAGCAATTTACCAACGTATTATATTTTATGATATAAATGATTCTACAAAGATAATTTATAATCAGATAAGGAAATTCAGATTTAAGAAAACCTATCAGAAATAAGGGTTGGTGTCTTTTTTAATGTCTGGCAAATGTGTTAAGACAAGAGATCCAGTCACTGAAACTGGGGCTATTTGAGATTACTAACGATATACGTCTGTAAAATTTTTTCATATATATTTCATTATAAGAGTTTTAAAGGTCACCAAGAAAAGAAGGACAGAGTATTGCAGTAAACAATATTATTAGACAAGAACATGTTTTGCAATAGGGCTTGCATATCAGATGATAGCTATTCACTACTGGCTGATTGTATTTTCTTTTAACATTGTGCATTTGTGCTTGAACATAAGATTGGAACTTCATCGCACACTGTTTTGTTTTTTGTTTTTTTTTTGAGATTTTTACTGATTGTATTAGAAAACCCTTTAATTGGATTTATCTCTTTGCAGATCTACTGATAGTGGACAGTTGCAACGAACGAAACGGATGGATTTAAGCTGTTTCATCATCATCCACACCACGCTCTCTAAATGTGAACAACATGAATGTTAAAGTAAGTCAGGTATTAGGTACATTGTAAGGAGGTCCATGTCTGTTACTATGTCCCCATGTATTGCGTTAATGATATTTATACATGGAAACTTGAATGTATAATATTATTTAATATATATATCATTATATATATATATATCATCATTATATTTTATATATAGTATATCTATGGGGGGGTTTATGTATATGTATATTATATATATATATATTAATTTATATATATATGTATATATATATAAGTATATATATATGTATATATTATGTATTATATAAGTATAGATATATGTAT
>NW_028235679.1:40000-41032 GCF_977035675.1 Penaeus japonicus | reverse complement strand
ACACACCACACAACACACACACACACACACAACACACACACACATTATATCTATATGATATGATATATATATATATATATATATTATACTATATTCATATATTTCTGTTCTTGTATATACATGTATATTTACATTTATAGTGGGTGTGGCCGTGCGTACATGGGCCTATATCTCTGTATGTATGAGGAGGTGAAACAAACTACTCCACACCTACCTTTCAGGCTTTAGATTTGAGAAAGCAAAACGCAGAATGTAATCAATGAAAACTAGTAACGGACTGAAAACAAAACATATTTTCCCCGTCCTCATAGTGGGTCTGTCCTCCTGTTTTCACCCCTTATGATGGAAAGTGTCCAGATCTTTAGAAAAGGGCTACCGCGCGGTGGGGACTTGGAATTTAGTCCAAGTTTTTTTTTTATTATTTATAGATTGTCTGATTCGTAGGTGATGACTAAAAGCAATGTGTATTCATTTGAGTGAAATGTATTATCTTATAATGTATAATATGTGTGTAAATGTATGTAGATCATAGAATGTGTACAAACTATATATTATATAATATATATATAATATTATTATATATATATATACTATACTTTATATATATGTCTGATGTATATATATGTGTGTGTTGTGTGTGTCGTTGTGGTGTGTGTATGTGTGTGTGTGTGTGTTTGTGCGGTATGTGTGTGTGTATGTGTGTTGTGTGTATGTGATGTTTGTGTTCCGGAGTGTGTGTGTGTGTGGTGAAGTGTGTGTGTGTCTTTATAAATTGGAAATGTGTATGTTTTGTATAAAATAAAATGAAAATCTTTCTAGATAATTCTAGCTTTTATTTCTGCTTCGCTGAATATCGTAAAAAAGTAAAATAAAATTGCGTGAACAATGGATAACTAAAAATGCTATGTCCCATTATTTTTCATTTTATTTCACTTCCTCATATTTTCTATATCTAAAACAGTTTTAAGTCTTTAGCTCACGCAGTGTTTCATTGTTATCTTTTTGATGGTGACATTTAATAAAACAAAATTT
>NW_028235678.1:0-8320 GCF_977035675.1 Penaeus japonicus | reverse complement strand
TATGTAACTTACAAAACACACACAACACACTCACAACACCCAAACACACACACACACACACACACACACACCCCACACACACAACCACACAAAATATATATATATATATTTTATAATATATATATATATATATAGATGATAGATGATGATTTTAGATAGATAAATATTTATATAGATATATAGATATATCATATATATATATATTTATTTATATATTATTTATATTATTTTTATGCATATATTGTATTATATTTTTAAGATATTTATATAGATATATTATATTTTATATTTTATATAGATTTATTACATTTAAACATGCATTTGTATAAAACACACACCCACACACACACACACACATACCACACACAACTATATCTATTTTATACATATATATATTTATACATATATTTATTTTATTTTTTTATATATTTTTATATATTATGTTATATTAGTAGATGATGTTATAGATATGTAGATACATTATTATATATATATATTATATATATTTATATATATATATATATATATTTATATATTTATATATGATATATATATTATATTTTTACAATATTGAATATTTAAATATATATTATTATTTATTTTATATTTATTATATATATATATAAAATACAATATATACATACTTATACACACATGCATATGTTTCCACCCTCACACAATCAACAAATATACATATTTTATTATATATTAATATAAATATATATATATATATATATATTATATATATGATATATATATGGATATAGTTAAATAAATGATAGTAGATAGATGGATAGATAGATTAGATAGATATAGATATTAGATACATAATAAGTATTATATATATCTAAATATACATATATACATTTATTTTTGAATTTTTAATTTTATATATAATTATATATTAAAAAAAAATTATTTTTTTAAATTTATTTACATTACACACATGCTTGTATATTAAAACACAAAACAAAAACACCCACACACCCCACACACACACAACACACACACACACAAACCCCAAACACCCCAATAATTATTATATATTTTTAAAATTTTATTTATTTTTATAAAATGATGTGTGTAGTAGATTATTATATATATATTGGTTTGGATTAACATATTAATATATTATATATATATATATATATATTTATATATATATGCATTATATGTTAAAATTTTTTTTATTTTATATATATATTATAATATATATAATTTTTTATATTATATATATTATATGCATATTAATTTTAAAATTTTTTTTATATATTATATGTATATAATATATATATTTAGTAAAAATATAATATATATAATATTATATATATATTTATTTTTTTTATATATATATATAATATATAAATATATATATATAAAATTTTATATATTATATATATATAATATATGATATATATATTTATATATATGTATTATATTATATATATATATATATTATTTTATATATATTATATATATATATATGCATATATATTATGTATATATAAATATTTTATTTATTATATATATTATATATTATTATATGTATATATATATATATATATAAATATATATATATATTATTTATAATATATATATATTAAAAATACATATATATATTTATTTTATATTAATATATATATTTAAATATATTTTATATAATTATATATTATATATATTATTATATATATATAATTTATATTTATTTTTTTTATATATATTTTATGTATGGTGTGTGTGTGTGTGTGTGTGTGTGTTGGGTTTGTTGTGTGTGTATGCGTGTGTGCATGCATGTATATATACTTTGAACTCATATCAATATCTGATAATTCCTGGTGTATTGCATTCATCATATTTTTTTATACATGGGCATATACATCCTTGCCTACCCATCAGTTTAGGCTGAAGATGCTTTGTCCTCGCGCCCCCCTGAGCAGCCCTTCCCGGGACCGCTGACACAGATGCTTGGAGAAAGCTGTGACCTGGCTCCACGCCCTCTTACCTTCGCAGTGCCCTTCGACCCTCGGACACCTCCCCAAATGAGGTAAGGACGACACAGCTCCTCCGTCCGGGGAAACCCCCCTCGAAATTCGAGGGTAAACGTCTCCTGGGGGCGAATTTTGATACAAACCCTCTGGTGTCTGATGTCAATAAAAGGTTTTGGTCAGTTTTGTATATCGATAACATGGGTTGGAGTAGATATACTTTCACAAACTTAACATTTGATTTTCTCAAAATGGATTTGGAGTTAATGCGTCTTTCTTTTTGCGGCAGCGTCAGGGACAGCATTTTTGGGGTTTTGGAGTCCTCCCAGTAGTAGGAGGGCTAACCAAACGCTCGCACTTTGCTCAGGGGTGCGGGGCACTTCTGACCTTTGATCATTTGGGAGGTAAACTATCAAACCCCGGGCCCCAAATTTTTTCTACCCAATAATGTCATATGGTCAGTGTGTTTTCCAACCTGGAGTTTTATTTTTCCCATTGGTTTATGTGACCTCTTTTTTGGGGATTCGTTATTATACCCCTAAGAAAAAATCAAACTTTTTTTATGCTCCCTGTGAATTTCTCAGATATTTCTGCAATGATTGTGTTAGTCGCAAGTGTATAGGTTTTTAGTTGTTTACTGTAATAGTAATAGGAAGTAATGATTATGTGTTATGATGATGATGATAAGGACATAATACGTAATAACTATGAAAGTGTAATGAAAAATTTAAAAATTTATATCATGGTAAAAAAAAATAAGAATACCCTTGAGACTCTATAAAAGTGTAATGTTGAAATGATGACGTGCTAATGAAAAGACTATATGTTACTCGTTGTTTTTTTATAGATTTAAAAAAACAGTATATATTTTAGTTTAGATAGTTTGTGATAAAAAAATTTGATAGGTTTTTAAGAAAATATGATAGAAGTAGATGAATTGTATATACATATTATTTATATATATAAAATATATATATATTATATATATATATTAATTATATATATACATATACACACATTATTTTACTAAGTGTATATACATATTATATATTATATATTATATATATATTATATTAACAATATTAATATATATAATATGTATATTTTATATACATAAAATTTTATATATATAATTATATATATATATATAAAATATATATTTTTATATATTTTTTTAGTTATCCGTAATATGCTGTTGCTTTTGATTGCATTTTCTGGTCGAAGACGCTTTTGTACCCCAAACCTTCCCAGAAGTTAACGCTGCACGCACTAGCTCGTTAACTAGAGTCAGAAGAAGATTCATTTTTGGTCATTTCAGTGAGGCTGTAAAATAATCTTACTCAGAACAAAAGGGTCGGTTTGGTTTAGCTGTTTAAAGCGACTCATCTGATCTTTTCCATTAAACACGCCCCACAAAACACACACAGACACATTTATACATCCCTATATATATATTTATATAATATATATTTTTTATACTTTATCATATATTATATTTTTATATTTAATATTTATATATATATATTATTATATGTATATATGTGTGTGTGTGTGTGACTGTGTGCGTGGGGCATTGTGTATGCTGTGTGTTGCATATAGTTGCATATTATAGATATTTACATATTTTTATATATGTATCTTTATATATTTTTATTTTTTTTTTATATATATAATTTATTTTAAAATTTAAAATTTTTATATAATAAATACTACAGTAATATATTAAAATTTATATATATTATAGGTATATATTTAATATTTTATTAGGGTTTTATAGTTATATATATATATATTTATTATAGATTTATATATATAATATTTATATATAATTTGTATTATTTTATATATATATATATATAGAATAAATTATATATATATTTATTTTTTGTTATTATAAAATTTGTATATATATATATATATATATTATATTTATATATTTATTATTATAAAACATATATATAGATTTTTATTATATAATCACCCCAAACCCTTTGCCTGATTCCCCGTTTTTTGGTTCGCAGGATTTACTCTACGGGATAAAGTTGCCATAGGTATACATACTCGTTAAATGCTTCTAGTACCTCCCCTTTGAAATTTGTTTTTGGGCTTACTGGGGTTCGATGTTAAACATGGTTTTGGTTTTTTCATGTTCATTTTAGGGCCAATCTTCGACTTTCCTTATTTAAACCCGCTTATTAAATTTTTGCAGTTCATCTGGATCTCCCAAAAAGAAAAATGTCTCTGCAATTTTAAAAATTCTTAAGTTTTCTTTTTCCCTATTTTAATCCTTTCTTTCCAGTCTAATTCTTGAAAACTTCCTCCCAAACAAGCTGTAAAAGCTTCGGTGGGATGGGCGCCCTGCCTAACCCTTTTTATTGGTATTTTAGTTTCTGTGGGATTTGATGGTCGTGTACCTTCTAAAAATATACCTTAAATCTGCAGATATTTCCCTACTTGTTACGAATTGCTCTATTCTGCAGGATCTGTTTCGAATCGAATGTTTTGTAATTCGAATGCCAACAAGGGCCTTCCATATCGTTTGTTTTTCCCTTATTTGAGCTAGTGTGGGGATTGGCGGTTGGGGTTGGGGCTGAGATTGTTGCTCTCTCGATGTATGAGGGTTTAGACTTTGAGAGTCTTTGTGTTTGTTAGATGTGCTGTAGTGATGAGAGTGAGTAGAGAGAGAGTAGGTAGTGAGTTTCATATTTGTGTTGGGTGGGCATTGGATATGTTTGTGGTAGAGTTAGATGAGAGTGTGTGAGTCGTGATAGGATTGAGTGAGATGAGAGTGAAAGTCAAGGTTAGAGTGGCTCACAATAGAGTGAGGGTTTGAGTGTGTGTGACATGTGAGTGTGTTGTGTTAGTGTGTTAGTGTGAGTGGGTGTGAGAAGTGAACTGAGTGAGATGGGGGGGCTTATAGAGAGGTTTGGGGAGTGTGTGTGTAACGTGTGTGGTGTGAGTTAAAGTTCTGAATGTGTGTTGGTGTGTGTGGTGCACTGAGAGGTGGGAGTGACTGTGTGTGTGACACTATCATAATATCAACCACTCTCTATCTGATGTTAGAGTGTGAGTGTGTGTGAGTGTGTGTAGTGTGTGATTGTGTGGGTTAGTGTGTGTGTGTGTGTTTACGGGGCACTTGGAGCTAGCACAGCCGGGTGTGTGTGGGTGTGTGTTTGAGAGTGTGTGTGGTGTGTGTGGAGAGTGTGTGTGTGGGTGTGTGTGTGGGTATATCTCACTCTCTCTCTCACACACTCTACTCACTCACTCATATCAAATTGTATTGTGTGAGTGTGAGTTTGTGAGTGCGTGTGAGTGTGAGTTGTTAGTTAGTGAGCGAGATGCCGGGATGGAGTAAGAGGGAGGCTGGATGTGAGTGATAGTTTGTGATAGTGTGTTTTTTGTGTGTTGTGTGAGTGAGTGTATTTGGGTGTGTCTGGTGTGTGTGAGTTGTGAGAGCGTTATGTGTGTGTTTGAGAGTTATGTGTGTGTGGTTAGAGTGTGTGATGACTTAGTGTGAGTGAGTGTGTGGTGAGTTAGTGATTATGTTATATTTTTGTATAGTGAGAGATTGTTTTTTTATTGATAGTTTTAGGTTTGGGTGTGTAGGGATTTGATATAGCTTTAGAGACAGGTATTTATTTTTTTAGATTATTTTTATGTTTTATATTTATATTTATGATTGGATCGGTTTATAGAGTTTATATATATTTTTAGATATAGAATAGACTATAGAGATATTAAGTTATGTAGGTTATACTTGGTAGATATATATTTATATTGTTATGATATATATATATTGTACTTAGTATTTAGATTTTATTGTTTTATATAGATATATTTTATTTTGATCAGATAGATAGAGTTTTAGGGTCTCCCTATGAGTTGTTGCTGGTCGTTGGTATACTGTATAAAGGATAGCCTCAAAGTATTTGATGGATGGGTGTGGTGGGGTGTGTGTGTGGTGGGGGGTTGTGTGTAATGGTACAGACAGATATGGATGTATTGCATGAGACAGATAGTGGACACACAAACTCTCACACACCTCACACGCATTAGCGCGGTGGGTAGTGTGTGTAGAGTGTGTGTGATTGTGAGAGAGTTTTTGTTTTAAGTGAGTGAGTGAGGCATGTGTTTTTTTGAGTGTGTTTGTGTGTGTGGCTGAGGTTTGTGTGAGAGTGTGTGTGTGTTGTGTGTCTGTTGTGAGAGTGAGAGTGAGTTTGTGTTGTTATAGTGTGAGTGGGGGGTGGGTGCGTGGGGGTGGGGGGGGGGGGGGGGGTGTTGGGTGGGGGGGGGGGGGGGGGGGGGGGGGGGTTCATAGGTGACTTGCTGTCGTGTGGGTATGACAGTACTGATTGTGAGTGGTGGTGTGTGTGTGTGTGTGTGAGTTTGTGTAGTGTGTGTGATTGTGAGAGTGTCCTGGGGTGTGAGTGTGTGCTGTGTGTGTGTGAGTGTGAGGGTGTGTGTGTGTGTGGGTGTGTGGGTGGGGGTGTGTGAGGGTGTGTGTGTGTGTGTGTGTGCTGTGTGTGTGGTGTGTGTGTGTGTGGTGTGTGTGTGGGTGGGGGGGGGGGGGGGGTGATGGGCAGTGTGTGAGGAGTGTGTGTGTTGTGTTTGATTGTTGTGTGTGATGTGTGTGTGTGTGTGGGTTGTGTGAGTGTGCTGTGTGTGTGTGTGTGTGAGTGTGTGTGTGTGTGTGTGTGTGTGTGTAGCGGCGCGCGCGGCGCGAAGCGTGCGACGAGCGCGCGCGAGCGCGCGAGAGCGCGCGCGCGCGCGCGCGCTGAGAGCGAGAGTGATGTGTGTGTGTTGAGAGAGTTGTGTGTGATGTGTGTGTGAGTGTGTGTGTCGCGAGTGGAGTGGTGTGCTGTATGAGTGAGTGTGTGAGTGTGTGTGGTGTGAGTGTGAGAGTCTGTGTCTGCGGTGTAGTGATGAGAGTTTGTGAGAGTGGTATGTGTTGTTTGGTGTATGTGTAGAGTGTGTGTGCGTGAGTGAGTGTGTGTGTGTGTGTGTGTGAGTGGGTGGGTGGTTGTGTGTCGAGTGTGGTTGATGTTAGTGTGAGTGAGGTCGTGTGTGGTGTGTTGGAGGTTTGAGAGAGTAGGTGAGTGTGAGTGAACTGTGTGTGAGTGTGTGTGAGTGGGTGTAGTCTACTCACATATCTCACTATCACTCCACACAACACTCTCACTCCTCACTAACAAACACATCACACACTATCTCTATCTGAGAGTGTGAGTGTGTGTGAGAGTGAGAGGTGTAGTGCAGTGGGGGTTATAAGATATATAATATATATTTATTTATACCATTTTGTATTTATATTTATGTATGATATATTTAATTATATATATATCTATATATATACATATATATATATATATATATATATATATATACATATATATATATATATATATATGTATATATACACAAACACACATATATATATATATTATATATATATATTATATATATATATAGTTTTATATATCTATTTATATAAATCATTATATTTACGATATTATTTATATATGTATAGTATATGTACTTATGTTATCTATACATACCTAAATATTTATTTATATATATATATATATCTATATATATCTTATATATATATATATATCTATAGACAATTACTCACATATGTATGTATATATATATTTATTAGTATATAATATATATATATATATATATCTATATATATACATACATTATATATAATATATTATATATATATGTATATATTGTTGTATATTATATTATATATATATATATATATATATATATATATCTTTTTTATATATATCTTTTTTGTATTATGTTATATATTTGTATATATATTTTTATGTATATATGTATATATTTTGTATATATATATATATATTATTTTATATATTTGTATATATTGTACTATATATGCATAATATATATATTTATGTATATATCTCTATCTAGATCTATATCTATATCATATCTATATCTATATATATATACATGTATATTATTTATCTTTGTATTTATATGCATATCTATATATATATATATATATATATATATATATTTATATATATATATAGATTTTATATATATATATATATATATATATGTATATGTATGTATACATATATATATGTTACCCTATGTTCTTGTGCATGTCATGGTTTTATATGTGTAAAGTATAGCATCAAATAATTAATCCAGAAGGATGATTGCAGAAAGATTTGAATAAGAAAATTATAATCTTTATAAATCTAAAAAAAAGATAAATTTAGAAATATCCCTTCTATGCCTCTGATACGCCCACTTCGATGTTAGGCGTGGTGGTCTATGACATGCCTGGTAGA
>NW_028235677.1:0-6424 GCF_977035675.1 Penaeus japonicus | reverse complement strand
ACAGTGCGTCTGACGATTAGAATTGCCAAGACAAAGGCATGATAATCATCCCTACGGACCAGTCCACTCTCACCTTCCTCCAGGAGACTGACAAGCTCCAGGATGACGGAAGGTGATTTTTTGGCGGCCCTGACTTCTGATGAGAGGAAGTCCAAGATGGTGCTCCTTGCTCCCTCAGATGTATGACCTGAGGTATCACTGCCCCCATCCCTAAGGTGGGGGAGCTTCCCGACTTTCCAAAGGGAGCACCCAACCAGTCCAAGTCCTGGTCACCTTGAAGGGAGCCCCAGTTGCGTCCTTGGACCTTGGTGAATTGGGGCTCCTACAACCTCAGGACGTACGTCCTGATCCGCTCCGTTGCTTCACGTGTCAGAATGTACGGACACCAGGCCAATTGCTCTGCAAAGCCGAAGTGTGGTGTGTGTAGTCAGGCACAGAGTACGGAGGTGTGCCTCAAAGCACACAAGATGGCAAGCGGACACTACTGCCATTGTCCCAACTGCCACAAAAAGCACCCAATGCCTGGAGCCTCGGATGTTCCGTCAGGAAGGAAGAGGCTCTACGGCGACAAGAGGTCGTTGCAAACGACCGACTTTGTTCCTGCCCCTCCAGGCACTTACGTCTGGGGGCAGAACAAAGGGGTTAAGGGCACCCCCCCTCCTAAGAGGAAGGAAGCACCGCCAAAACAAAACCACCACCGGAATCCCTCAACACAAAGAGTTCCGCCCTGTGGGTGTTCCAAGACGGAAACAGACCCGGAAGGTCTGGGAACACAACCAAAGGCCAACCCAAGAGCGGAGAGTCAAACTCTTGTTTACGGAGAATGACTTGACGCTCCTGCTGACGGCAGTTGTCACAGCAGTTGCGTCTGCATTGGGAACGGACCAGTGAAGAGACGAGAAGGCAGTCGAGGTCACGCCGTCACGGCAAAGACCCAGACTGTCGCTGCCACTGAAGGAAAGGGATGTAAGGCCCAAGGCCTCTTACACCCTATCCACTCAGGCGAGACTCCTCTCCGTCTCCCGGGTCGTCCTAGTCTAGCGGCCTGTCCACTCCCCTCTCTTTTCTGGCTTCCCTGTTCTCCCTGTGCCCTTCTATTGTGCTGCGCCCAAGTTCGATTTGCTGCTGCTCCCCACAAACCCCAGGAGGCGAGACTTGTCTCCCCCACCCAACCCGCGGCCAAGACCACACTGGCAGAGCCTGAACCAAACCCCAAAGGGCGAGGAAGCCACGACCAATCCCAGTGAAGGTCAAGGCGACCAGGGTTTCTCCACCTCCCCCAGAGACCCCAGCCCTTCTAATGGCTCGACCTGTCCTGACGACATGACAGTCCCAGATGAGGAAATTCACGATCAGTGAGGAATCACCAAGGAGTTGTCAGACATCCGAAAAGACCTGACTAACCCACACTGGGGCGTCAGACCACTGAGACCGATTATTCCGACGTTCATTGACGACGCAACTTAATGGACTCAGATTAGCACAATGCTCTAATCTATGCAAACTGCAGTGGAATATCAACAGCTTTACCGAGGAATGCCCTTCTCCCACGCGACGTGCGATCTCGGAACATTGACATTGTCCATGCCCAGGAGACCTAAAGGAGACACTGTTCGCTTCTCAGGATATCATCCCTTTGTGTTGCCCTCTCGCGAAAGGCAACCAGAGTTTTGATACCCTCGTGAAGTCGAATATTCCCTGCTCCCGATTGCCGATCCTGTGCAGTGTGAGAATGTGTTGAACTCCTGCAGTTGAGATCCATATGCTGGGGGGTTTCCCCTCAAGCTGTACATGTGTACAGCAGGCCAACCTGTAGGAGCTTAGATATTAGTAAGTCTGTGCTGCTGCGGCACACGACCAATTCTCCCATAGGGGAGACTTCAATGCCACCACCCCATCCTGGCTCCAACGCGGAACACGGATGCGGCAGGCTATCACATAGCCGCGGTGCTTGAGTCATGCCCCGAGATTGCTCTCCTCAACAACCTTAGCCTACGCACGTGGCGGGGGGGTCCTTGACCTTACCTTTTCACTGCGGCCTTGTTGAGAGGATTCGTTTGTCTGTGGACAACACTGCCACGGCGATCACTAGGGATAGTCACCAACATCTTGGGATTCTGGCCCGGCCCCTGTGCCCCGCACAATCCCGATGGGAAGGTGGACAGGGCCAACTGGAAAGCCTTTCCAGGAGCCCTGGCCAGGTGCCTCAGAACCAGTGAATTCTCACATAATGATAATGTGGATACACTTGAGGCAAGACTAGTTAATGCCATAGACGAGCAGCCTCAGATACCGATTCCCAAACCTCGCGTGGTCCAGGTGTTTTAAAGACGCCTGAACTACAATGATGAGGTTAAGGAGGTCCAACCACAGAATCAATATGTGCAGAAGACACATCCGCGACAGAGAACCCCTGAAACCACGCTCTTTTGAGAGAGGCTCTCTACGGATGCTCAGGAAACTGCTAATAGGTATAGCAGAAAAGTGGCTGGATTGGTGTGATCCTTTGGACACCAAACCTCCCTTACAGAGCTGTTAACCGCATCAGACGGGCCACAAATCGCTCAGCCCCAGAATGACCCCCATGACCCCGGTCCGAGGCCAGAGAGACTGGCACTCGAGTTCTCTGCAAGAACAAGTAGCGCCGGTCTACCAGCAGAGTTGAGGGCATGCCAAGAGAACTGCTTCCAGGCAGGCATGCCCTCATCAAGAAAAGGCGGTCGAGCCTGGATGTGCCGATGCCATTTTCTCTCTGGAGGGAACTAAAGGGAACCTATAATTACCCAGTTCGCGGCAGCCCCGGGTTGTGATGGGATCTCCTACCCCAATCATTTCCACCTAGACTTGAAGGTGAGCTTGCACTCTTGCATCTTATCAACAGGTCCTGGGAGACTTCCTCACTCCCACAGTCCCTGGAAGAGGGGCTGACATAGTTCCCACCCCCCAAACCCCAAAGGACCCGGGGTGGGTACCCCCCCCCCCTCTCTCTACTCACTTCGGGAAAAAGACGGCAGAGAGAATGGAAACTAAACCCGGGCCCCCAAATGGAAGCTGGGCCCCCCCACTTTGAACCCCCTAAAACGGGTTCAAAAGGGGGAAAAGAGCACTCCCTCACAGTAAAGCCACCTTACTGAGCACTGTCACATACCAATCTGCCCATTGTTTTCCTGGACCGGAAAAGGGCCCTTTGAACGGCGAGCCCACTTCCCAAACCCAAGAGGCCCCTGATCCGAAAAGGGAAAATCAAGGGCAGACCTTGCCTGGATTGGTGCCCCAAACTTTTCGGGACGGGAACTGCCAATTGAATTTTCCAAGGTCACCTTTCCGGGCTTCTCCCCCCGGAAAATTGGCACCCACAAGGGGGGCCCCCTCAGCCCGGCTCTTTTTTAACACCCTCATTTTAAAGGGCATCCCGACTTTTCCACTCCCAGCGGGGTCCCAAAATCATCTAAATATGCAGATGTTTTTGGAAATTTAAACTCTGTTGGGGGGAAGAAAAAAATTTTAACCCAGAAAGACCCAGCTTGTCCGGGGGGATCAATGCCCTGAGGAATGCCGAAAGATTCGGGCTTAAGATCCCAGCACCCAAAACCGAAGGAAATTTGGCGCGAAACGGGAAAATGTCCAAGCCCAAAAGGCTGCGAGCCCCCAAGGGATAAGCTAAGGGGTTTTCATGTCTTCCAATCCCCTGGGGGGTGGGGGTTGACAGTAAGTTACTTTCCGCTGGGAGGTTCAATACCTCCTAGAACGGCCCAAAGGGCAAAAACCTCTGTCATAGAGCTCTGTCGGGCGGCGCTTGGGGGGCTGGCCCCGTGTACTAAGATCCTTCATTGCACGTTTGTCCCCCCCATTGGGCCCCTTACGCCTCCGTCGCCCCTGATCACGGTAAAGCCGGGAAACTACGGCAAAGGCTTGACGCCATGAAAAACCCATCCCGCCGGGATCTTTTCTGGGTCTCCTATATGGGCAAGGTTCCCAAACCTCCTTTTGGAGGCCCAACCTTTTCCCTCTGGACCCCCGGGAAACGATAAATTTGGGGGCTCAGTTTCTTCCAAAGGGTTTTAAACAGCCCCCGTCGGACTCCCCGCAAAGGGACAAAAATTTCAGCGTCGGCTTGCACAGAACCATAAACTCTTTCCCAAAACAACCCTGGCGTCTCATACACCCGGGGTGTTGATACGCTTTGACCCCAAGGAGACTCGTTGGTAAAGGGCAGGGACCCCCCCCACCCTCCCAATCCCCACAGCCCCGCCGGGGGCAAGATCCTTGAAGAGTATTCTGTCATGAACCTGTCAAGGAGAAAGACTAAAGTACCCCCCTTCCCCTTTAAAGGGCTGAGGGGGAAAGAGAACATTGCAGAAATCACTCCCCCCGGGTTAGAAAAAACCTACTTCACGGTGGTTTTTGGAACCCCATTTCCCACCCTGCGGGCCCGTTTGGCTTTCCCGAAAGGGGAACGGGCAAAAGCTATGCGGGGGGCCACAATGTTTCCTCGCTTTCCAAACAAGGCTGTCGCATTATGGGAGCCCTACCCATGCAGCCCAAAAGGACGGGGATGTTTTCATTTCATACAGACTCTAGGGCCGCCATTGAAAAGCCTGCAGCAAAGCCGCCCCCCCTTTATAACGTTTACCTTCTGACCACGATTCCACTATTTTCTCAGAGAATCCCGGAAACAGGGGGAAAACCATTAAAACATCAACTGGATTCCCAAACCATGTTGGTATTAAAGGGAATGATGGCCCGACAGGCAAACGGGGAAAGGGAGGAAAAAAAACCCTTGAGTAATCTTTTGGGGCATCCAAAACCGAAACTGCTAAGGCGTAAATTGGGTGGCTGCAGGGGAGGGGCGGTGCCCGGGGCGCCACAAAAAGGAAGCGAGAGCCTCCCCCCGGCCAGCTGGGACTCCAGACGCCACAGGCTATGATCGCTGATACTCTCTAACAGAATACCAAGGCGAGGGCCCAAGTCCCGTCTTCACGACTGAGTTAGGCTACCCTTGTGCGTGGCAAATCATACCCACCATTGGGGGATGATGACGCCCCTGCAGCCCTTTGGCGCCCGGACCCCCAATTTAGAGCCCCAACTTTAAAGGAATGCCCAGCAAAAATCCCCTTCCTCAGGCAGGGCCCAAGAACCCACAGCCACCGGGGGTTTTTAAGGCGGCTAAAGCCCTTTTCTTTTCCCCGTGGCAACTGGAGCGCCTTCTGGCAATCCAAAAACCCCCGGAAGCATTCAGTTATGATGATCAAAAAAGTCAGCACTTATAGCTGGGCAGAGGCCGGGGCCCCCTCGTCCCTATAGCCCGGGCAAGGAAAGCCTTTGCAAATCTCTCTTTAACTGAATGAATTTTGGCTTGCAAGGGGTTTTTAGATACCCCTTTAAAACCAAACATCAAGGGCAGGGCGTGGAAAGGGTGGGGAAGGTCAAGGGGAAATCAAAGTCCCGCTCGAGCAGGGCCGGGCCCTTTATTTCCTGTAGGTAGGGTTTACCGCCTTTCCCGCGTAAGGGGAAAACCACCTGAACGGGGTCGGAGAGGTGCCCCTGTTACCTGGCTGCCGGGCATGGAATACCTGGCTGCTAGGGTTTTCGAGCTGGCAGGGGAACGCCGCCCGTGACAACAAGAAACCCCTATCATCCCCCGTCACTTTTCACTGGCCTCCGTAAAAAGACGAGGAACTCAACAAGCTCCCTCTCTGGTGTGACCATTGCCCAGGGTGGGGCCTGCCTAACCCTCCAAGGGTGTGCTCCTCCCCAAAAAGACTGAGAAGAAATAAATCTTTCTCTCATTTTCCTCTTTTTTAACAACCTCGGCTCCTTTCGGACCACAAAAATCTCCCTAGAGATTAATTGACTACTCAAATCTATCAAACCCAAAAAAATAAAATACCTCCTTTAAACCCAACCCAAAAACCCCCCGCCCAAATGCATAGATTGCAATAATCAATTCATATTTTTCAAATAACATTGTCATCAACTCAACTTCTCAAAAACCCAAAAAAACAAATCACCAATCCCCCCCCACCATACTAAATGCCAATCCCAAATAATTTACTTATCCCCACCCAAAAACAATTTAAAATTCCAAAAAAGAGTGTTCATAAAGAGTGGGAAAGAGAGAGAGAGAAAACAAAGCGAAAGAAAACATGAGAGAGAGAGAAAAGAGAAAAATCAATTCGAAAAAGAGAGAGAGGGAAAGAAGAAGGAGAGAGAGAGAGAGAAAAAAGGGAAACAAAGCAAAGAAAAAATAGAGAGAGAGAGAGAGAAAAAAAAACAAAGAAGAAGAAAAAAGAAAGAGAGGGGAAAAAAGAAGGAGGAGAAGAATCAAAAGCGAAATAGAGAGGAGGGGAAAAAGAAGAAAAGAAGAGAATCAATGCGAAAAAGAGAGAGGGGAAAAAAAAAAGGACAGAGATAGATAATATGC
>NW_028235676.1:0-2500 GCF_977035675.1 Penaeus japonicus | reverse complement strand
ATGAAATTGACTTCATAATCATAATCACGCTACATTGTACAAGACGTAACCGGTAGCGACCATAGACTGGTCAGAAGTAAAGTAAAATTACAGCTAAGAAGGGAACGAAATAAACTCATACAGAAGCCTTTCGTTAATCTAATCAACATTAAGAATAGAGCGACGGAATTCAGTATCAACATCCGAAACAAATACTTAGCTCTCGAAGATCTTGACATAGACCAAATGAACGACCAATTCAGTGAGATATTAACGGAAGCTGCACTTGAAATAGGGGGTAAAGACGAAAAAGAAAAGTTCAGTAAAAATTCGGTGGAGACAGAAGAGCTTATGAAACAGCGTAGGGACATGAAAATAACATCAATCAGGGACAAGATAGAATCAACAGAGCTGACTAAGACGATAAACAAGAAGAACAAGGGTTCCGCAACGGATTCTCAACTACAGACCATATCCACACACTAGCTCAAATAAAAGAGAAAACAAACGAATATAGGAAGCCCCTGTGTATGGCATTCGTAGATTATGAAAAAACATTCGATTCGGTACAGATATCTGTAGTATTGGATGCAATTTGTAAACAAGGAGTAGAGGAAATATACTGCAGATTATTAGAGGATATATATATAGAGATGGTACAGCGACCATCAAAATCCACGCAGAAACCAATAAAATCCCAATAAAAAAGGGTGTTAGGCAGGGCGACACCATCTCACCGAAGCTGTTTACAGCCTGCTTGGAGGAAGTATTCAAGAAATTAGATTGGAACGAGAGAGGGATTAAAATAGGGAATGAGCACTTAAGCAATCTAAGATTTGCAGATGACATTGTTCTTTTAAAAGCGGCGAGTCAGCAGATGAATTACAACAATTGATAAGCGATTTAAATATGGAAAGTCTGAAGACTGGCCTTTAAATGAACATGAAAAAGACTAAAGTCATGTTCAACAGTCGAACCCAAGTTAAGCAAATACAAATACAGGGCGAGGTACTCGAAGCAGTGAACGAGTATGTATACCTAGGGCAACTCATCCAGTCGAGTACATCCTGAGAAGCCGAGATAAAACGGGGAATCAGGCTAGGTTTGAGTGTCTTGGGTACACATAGTAATATACTACGAGGTCGTCTGCCACTATGTCTAAAGAGAAAGATTTTTGACCAATGTGTCCTCCCCGTCATGACATATGGATCAGAGACATGGGCTATGACTAAGGCACTCGAGAGGAAATTAGTAAGCGCCCAAAGAGGAATGGAAAGGCTTATGCTAGGAGTTAGCTTAAGAGACAAGAAAAGGGCCACATGGATCAGGCAACAAACAAAAGTAGGGGATATACTCAAGCGAATCAACAAGAGAAGTGGTAGTGGGCTGGACATATATATCGGAGACAGGACAACAGATGGACAAAGAAAAACAACAGAAGGGGGATGACACGACACAAAGAGATATCCAGGGCAAGACCAAATGACTAGATGGCGGGATGAAATAGCGAATTTCGCAGAGTAAACTGGAATCAGAGGGACACAAGACCGGGAATGACTGGAAAAAGATTGAGAAGAGGCCTACGTCCCTGTCTGCAGTTTAATGATACAGGCTGATGATATATATATATGTATATATATAATATAATATATATATATATATATATATATATATATATACGTAACGTATACATTTACGTACATACGACATACATACTACATATATATATATTAGCAATATATAAATATATATATATATATATATATATATATATAATTATCTATATATATACGTATACATACATACATACATATATATATATATTATATATATATTAATATAGATATATATATATTATAAAGTATATATCATATATTTGTGTGTGTATGTATGTATACACATATGTAATGTATAATGTTTGTGTATGTATGTATGTATAGGCCTTATATGTATGGAAACTTGCTTTTTGCTCTTTGTTCTATCCTATTCCTTCTTTATAATCTCTTTTTCTGCAGAAACAATGAACAGCAGAAAAAGTGATGAAAAGCACTCTCTAGTGTGTGAGTGGGGGGTGGGGGGGGGGGGGGGGGGTGCGAGGCATAGGTCCTACCTACAGTCCATACTTATTCAACACTTAATTTTCCTGTTTATAAAAAACATCTGGCAGATTGAAGGGTAATGGACAGTGGTGACAAATTAGTTTGAAAAAAAAATGTGATTGCATTACTTCATGTAAAAAAAAAAATATATAATAATAATGAATAAAACACTTACCTATAATTTTGGGGAACTTGTTAATCTCCCAAATTACATTTTCCAAAACGTTGCTGCGTGTTACAAAATCGTTTTGCTGTATTACTGAACGATAATAGCATTTAATAGTTTAATTACCAAACAATCATGTAGTTGTTATTAAACAAATGGTGGTCAACGAATTTGTTTATGTATCACATTTGAACTCACTGTTTGCGTAAGGTGTGTATCGCAGGCAGGATTCAGTGCTTTCTTGTGGCGGATTGCA
>NW_028235675.1:0-2500 GCF_977035675.1 Penaeus japonicus | reverse complement strand
TTTAGTGCTAAGTGCTGGTTGAGTCGCATTCCCTGTCTGCAATGACGCCGCGAAGATATACCACTGTGACTCTGGTGTTCCTTGCGTTTGCATTCTTGTGTCTCTACGCTAACTTCCAGCTGACGAATAATAGTAAGTGTTTTCGTAGTGTGATGTGTGACAGCTTTGGTTGGTTTCTTTCATGACTGCATTGGTTCTGTTTTTATCTTTATTTACCTTTTTTCTGTGTCTGTTTCTCTCTCTCTCTGTGTCTCTTTCTCTCTCTCTGTGTCTCTTTCTCTCTCTCTTTCTCTTTCTCTCTATCTGTCTCTCTGTCTCTCTCTCTCTCTCTCTCTCTCTCTCTCTCTCTCTCTCTCTCTCTCTCTCTCTCTCTCTCTCTCTCTCTCTCTCTCTCTCTCTCTCTCTCTCTCTCTCTCTCTCTGAAGTAGGCAAGGAGCAATATCAAGAGGAAACAGTTAGTCTATGGTGAGATTAAGAAAGGAGAATTAGGTCAGGGTATAAATACTATTGGGAGTTAGGTGTCCCGACAGGTGAACAGGAAAAAGAATGCAGGGTGTGTAGGTCACCAAGGTCACACACCTTAGTACATTATATCTTACAGTGTCCCATGCTTCAGATTTACAGAAACTCAGATATAGCTGGACTCGCCGAACAAGCTGTATGGATGTTTAGAAATGGCCAGGTAATAAATTTTTTGAAGAAGTACAAACACTTTGCATCGATCACATTATTGTAGTTGGCAACTATGTATATCCGATTGTGACTTCCTTTCTGCCGAGACTATGATAGTCCAAGTAGGATTTTATTGAGATGTGGATGAATATAATTTATGATACAGCATCCTGTTGAATACAAACATATTTTTTGACTTTCTGATAAATTCTTTCCGCCTGGAACATACGTATGTTTTATTAACATATGTGCATCACATTTTCAAGTATGTAATTATGTGATCTCAGGAGAGGACTTAACATGCTGAGAGAGATAATTTATACTGTCATATCGCTCTCCTGATATGTAAACATTTAACTGTGTATGCTTGTGATTGACCCGCCTTTTGTTCTGTATATATTTCAACATGTTGACATAGCTGTAAGTTTTTGTAACATATATATATGAGCCCAAAGAGGGATTAAGATAGGGGTGAGGATAACCTATGAGATGTACGTATCACTGTCTCAATAAACTCGTCAAAGCAAAAGGTCTCTCCCCTTCTCTCTCTCTCCCTCTCTCTCTTCACTCTCTACTCTCCCCTCTTCCATCCTCCTTTCCCTCTCCTCTCTCTTCTCCCTCTTTCTCTCTCTTTTCTCTCCTCTCTCTCCTCTCTCTCCCTCTCTCCCTCTCTCTCTCTTTCTCCTCTCTCTCCTCCTCTCTCTCGCTCTCTCTCTCTCTCATCCTCTATCTCTCTCTCTCTCCTTCTCTTTTCTCTCTCTTCTCTCCCTCTCCCCTCTCCACTTTTTCTCCTCTCTTCACTCTTCTCCTCTGTTTTTTTTCTCTCTCCTCTTTCCCCTCCCCTCTCGTCATCTCCTCCCTCTCTCTCTTCTCTCTCTCTCTCTCTCTCTCTCTCTCCTTCTTCTCTCTCTCTTCTCTCTCTCTCTCTCTTCTCTCTCTCTCCCTCTCTTCTCTCTCTCTCCTCTCTCTCCTCCACTTTTTCTCTCTCTCTCTGTCTCCTCTCTCTCTATCTCTCACGTTTCCCTTTTCTCTTCTCTCTCTCTCTCTATTCCCACCCCCGACTCTTCTCTCTCTCTTTTCTCTCCTTCTCTCTCTCTTCTCTCTATCTCTCTCTCTCTCTCTCTCTCTCCTCTCACCTCTCTTTCTTTCTTTCTTCTCTCTCTCTCTTCTCTCTTTCTCTCTCTTCTCTCTCATCTCCTCGTCTCTCTCTCTCCTCTCTCTCTCCCTCTCTCTCTATCCTTCTCTTCTTTCTTTCTCTCTCTCTCTCTCTCTCTCTCTTTTCTCCTCATTGTTTTCTCTCTCTCTCTCATTCCCTCTCTCTCTTTTCTCTCTCGCACTCTCATCACTTCTTCTCCTCATCTCTCTTCTCTCTCTTCTCTCCTCTTTTCTCCCCTCTCTCCTCTCTCTCGCTCCTTCTCTCTCTCTCCTCTCTCTCTCTCACTCTCTCTTCCCCTCCTCTTCTTCTCTCTCTCCCTCTCTCTCTCTCCTCCCCCCCTTCCTTTTTTTTTCTCTTCTTGTCCTGTCTCTCTCTTTCTCTCATTGTTTATCTCTCTCTCTCTCCTCTCTCTCTCTCTCTCTCTATTCTCTCTCCTCTATCCTCTCTCTTCATTTTTCCTCTCTCTCCCCTCCTCTTCTCCCCCCCTCGGGGGGTTTTTCCTCTCTCCGCTCCTCTCTCTCTCTCTCCTCTCTTGCTCCCCTCTCTCTCTCTCTCTTCCTTAGCGACCCCGACAAACAATCACATTTTTCCCCCAAAATTTAGATTCTGATAATCATTTTTACTAATATGCAGAATATGGTTTCTTAGTCATTTGCCTGCTTATAATTGATT